>NC_046319.1:27072008-27259508 GCF_009819535.1 Lacerta agilis
ACCCAACCAACCCAACCAACCCATTCCCCGAAACCCCAACTATCTACATCTGAATCATCTGAACCCTAACTCTGACTGTCCCCCTAATATGGGGAGCCGCAGCCTTTTATTGACAACCAAGTGCAACGTCATGATCGATAAATTTACCAATAGGAACGCTGTTGCTGCCCCCCAAAAAGGCGGGAAGCAGAATAACTGATCATTCAAAAATTCAAACCTCTGGAACCAAAAAGTCTAGGCGGAGGGATCTCAGTGGCGAGACACCTACTGAGCCCTGCTTTCGCTTTCACTTCTAAACGGAAGAATACATAAAATAGTGCATAACATTAACATTAACTTAACACAAATAATCGCGGGTTCAAGGAAACCCACAAAGTGTATTCCCACAGTCCTGTAATTCCTAACAGCCTCAACCAGCAGGAGAAGGACTGTGCTAAATCTTCCAAGTTTCTTGGTCATCATGGCACAAGGGATGGATGTTGCTGGGTGCCAACTACCCAACATGACCAATGGTCCCATCAGCTCTACCCAACATGACCAATGGTCAAGGATGATGGGAGTTGGTGCCCAGCAACATCTGGGAAGCCACAGATTCCCTATCCCTACAACAGAGCACGATGCATTCACAATAGAATAATGTACTTTGTATGAAGCGAATCGCTAACCCTGTTATGTCTTTCATTTATCTAGCCCACCTATATCCCATCCATGGACTTATCAAGCATTGCCATGATTAGCATTAGCTTGATTTCTGTGGTTTCTGAACTTAGAATGGCTCTTTTGAGAAGGATTTCGGATACTCGTTTCCAAACACACAGACTTTTTATGTGGTCTTCTAACACACATTCATTGCATTCACGGGGCCTTGCTTCCATGAGTTCTAGAGGAGTGTGTGAGCCCAAGCTCTTCTGGGTTCTTGTCATACTGGCACAGAAGTCCCCAGAAGGACAATATATTTCCTCTCTCTTAATTATTTAATGGCTTTTACCTTTATTTTTACAATGCTCTGGAGTAAGCGGAGTTGCTCGTCAGTTAACACTCCTTTCCTCTATACCATAATATGCTTTAAATATGAATTTGGATCGTGCCTCCTTCTCCTCGCAGAATCTGCTTTTAATATTTCCCTTAATGTAGAATCTAAATTATTTTTGGTAATCTATGTCAAGATTAAGTTTAATACATTTAATTGATCTAAGTGGTTTTTATCCTCCTTAATATGACAAATCTCTTGTGTGAAATATTCTTCCTTAATGATCAACATAAAATAGATAGAGTTCATTTTTAATGCAAGTACAAGATTTGAATTAATTCATAGTTGGGGCATAGTTATTAAACTGTATCAGATATATTTGTACACATATATAAGAAGGGGGTGCTATCCTAGATAAACAACAAAAATCATGTGTATCCAATACTTGCCCGTTTTAAAGTTTATAAGTTATATCTTACACACATATACCTAGGTATACTCTCACATAAACAAATCTATGCATTATAGCAGTCCCAGGTGATCTGGCCACATGGTCTTATGCATGGGCAGTCCATTGGCCCATTTAGCTCTGTCTTGTAAACTCTGACTAGCAGCAGCTCCCCGAGGATTTAGTCCAGAGTCTTTCCTGGTCCAACTTATTATTATTATTATTATTATTATTATTATTATTATTATTATTATTATTTCCCACCTTTTCCCCAAACCAGGACTCAAGGCAGCTCACACCAACCAAAACAGCATAGATAAAATACAAAAAGCTATGCACATATCAAAGATCATCATTAAAATGGAATTAAACTCCATTTTAGAGTTTAGAAAATATAAAAAACAACCTATTAAAATACAGATAATAAAAACAGTGCAGCATTATTAAAGCCCTTTCCTTTAAAAAAAAAAACAATTCCCAAAGGCATGTTGGAATAAAAAGGTATTCATCTGCTGGCAAAAGGACTACAAGGAGGGAGCCAGTCTGGCTTCTGTAGGGAAGGAGTTCCAAAGCTTCGGGGCAGCTGCTGAGAAGGTCCTCTCCATCATCCCCACCAAGCGTTCCTGTAAGAGTGCACATGGAACATGTGATCTACCACTCAGCTACACCTAGGGATGTTGGGAAATTCTGACAAATATGGAAATGGCAGCGGAAAGGGCCAATGTTCTCTCCTATTTGTCCCATGTCCAGAACGGAAATCAATCCAGCAAATACCATTTCTATTTGAATCATAAATTTGTAGCATTGGAAGGGACTACGAGGGTCACCTAGTCCAACCCCCTTGCAATGCATTGATATTTTTGCCCAACATGGGGCTCAAACCCATGCTACTGCTGCTTTTGCTTTCAGTTCACAAACGATGTGATCTCCCTCTGCCTTCTGTTTCCTTTGCAATGAAGTGGGTGGGCTGCTTAAAAAGCTTCCCTCTGCTTAAAAGTTTCCAATGAGAAGAGTCCACCACCTTCCGGGGAAGTTCGTTCTATGGCTGAACAGAAAGTTCTTCCTGAGGTTTAATTGGAATCTCCTTACTTGTCACTTGAACCCATGGGTTCAGGTCCTACCATCCGGAGCAAGAGAAAACAAGCTTGCTCCATCTTCCAGGTTCCAGTTCTTTAGATATTTGAAGGTGGCTGTCAGATTCATTGGTGAGGATCCAATAAATGCTTCTTCGGACTGATCTCTTTACTCTCAGCCTATCCTTGAGCCTTTTGTTTTTGCAGTCCCAGGAAGGAACCAAGAAGTTGGAACAGACAATTTACTAAGCTCCCAGGTGGGCTGGTAGGCTGTATACAACGTGTGTGTGTGTGTGTGTGTGTGTGTGTGTTATTTTTCCCCTTTTTGGTACAGATTCAGTTTAGAGCAAGCATAGGCAAACTCTGGCCCTCCAGATGTTTGGGACTACAATTCCCATCATCCATAGCTAACAGGACCAGTGGTCGGGAATGATGGGAATTGTAGTCCCAAACATCTGGAGGGCCAGAGTTTGCCTATGCCTGGTTTAGAGTTACCATCAACATTTCTGTGCAATAGTAACTCTGCTTTCTGCACTTCCCTGCTGTTATTTTTAAAAATAAAAATATCAATCACTTTCTTTTTTGTGGAGGTGGGGCGGGATACTCAAGGGGGTATATGATAACCATTCAAAACCATACTAAAATGCTAGAATCTCAGAATAAAGTGTGTGTGAGAGAGAGAGAGGGAGGCATTTTGCCTAAAATTAAAGGACCACGCCTACCTTAGATTTTGAAGGAAAGTTATGCAGTTGAACACGCCCTGTTTAGGGAAGTTTTTAATCTGTGATATTTTAATGTATTTTAATATTTGTTGGAAGTCGCCCAGAGTGGCTGGGGGGACCCGGTCAGATGGGCAGGGTACAAATAAAATTATTATTATTATTATTATTATTATTATTATTATTATTATTATTATTATTATTATTATTATTATTGTCTCCCTTTTGGAAGGAATTCAGAAAAAAGAAATAACTACCCACCCATGTTGGGACCGTGCCTCTGAGAATCACTTGCATCATTCCCTGTTTGCACTGCCACCCTTCCCCCTCAAAAATGGTTTTGTTTTTGCTTAGGCATAAATAATATTCTGCAACGTTGATTTCAAGTTAAGAGGAATTGATGGTATATCTTTCTCTCTGTCCCCACCCCCACACCCCACTCTCTCTCTTTTTTTTTTAAGGCGGTGGTTTCTGTAGAAACCTTTCCTCTCTTTGTCCTCTCCTATCTGCAGGGTATTGACAGCTCTGACAAGACTTTGATTATCTAGTCAGCGGGAGCCCGAGACTTGTCACTTGTCAGGTGTGAGCTGACAAGTCAGGCAGCTGATGAAACAATTGGAAGGAGGTAGGAAGACAGAGTGGGAGAAGGATCAGGGTCATCGGGCCCAAAATGGAGATCTGTCGAGGAAGGTAGAATGGATTACGCCCTCATTAGCGACTCAAAATAAAGCCATGGGTGGGAGGAGCCAGGAGGACAGGGAGGAAAACACAAAAGAAGGTGAGGGTGGCTGGAAGGCTGGGATTGTCAACATACATTTCTTCCACCTGGATACACAGTTCCAAGCTTATTTCCCGGCCTCTGCCTTCCCCGTCAAAGTGAATGTTAACTGCAGGTGTTAAGGCCTTCCTGGGTATCCAAGTCCTAGTTATTATAGGGGTGTAAAGTTGCAAGAGATGATAGCAGGTGGTAAAAGAGACATTCGGCATCACCCAGCTCGCGCCTCGTTGCGAGCTCTTGTCCCGCTTTTATTTTATTTCCAAGGTTTGTGGTTCTTCTTAAGAAACAAAGTCTCCCCCCCCCAACGCGGAAGACTCAGGTTGTCAGATAAATTGGAACTGTGATATTGCATTTGAAGCACATCCCCCAAAATGGAAAGGATGGGGGTGAATAAATGGTTTGGATAAATGCAAGCCGAGCTGGCAGTGGTCATGGGGATGTGTTTCCTCTTGTGGAACAAAAGTAAGGAGTGGTGGTGGTGGAGGAATTCCCCCCAACATTGCACAAGGGAAAACATTCCACAAACTCACGGTAAGGGTCACTGCCCGGTGTTTAACACATTGGTGAAGGCAGTGACAGTTTCAGGACAAGATTTGGGACAGAAGCCCAGGGAGCCACTGGTAGAACATCTGCTTTGCATGTAGAAAGTCCCAGGTTCAATCCTTGGCATCTCCAGGTGCGGATGGGAAAGAATCCCTGTCTGAAAGTCTGGAGAGCTGCTGCCAGTCAGTGTAGACAATGCTGAGCTAGATGGACCAGTAGACTAGCTCTGTATAACACAGCATCCTATGTTCCTAATGAGCCCCTGAAATGCAGCAAGGCTCCCGGATCACCACATTATGAAGTCATCCACAAGGTCATCTCAGTAGAGTAATGGGGATAAAGCGATTAAGTCCAGAGTCTAAAATTTAATTGCCCCTCTGGCTAAAGGTGCCCTTCATCTGCTGGATTCATGTCTTCGGCAATAGCCTTTCCTGCACTGCTTTTTTCTTTTTATTTAAGCAACAACCAAGAAGGTGCTTGTTCCTTTGGTTAAAGATGACACTAGGAAAATGAAAGCTAGCAACATTTCAAACACAGCTCCATCAATGTGTGACATGGTGCCTTGAGAATCCCACATGTTGCATTTGCAACAGGGTTTGGGCCAGGGGTCCCTGGCCCTCCTACACACTGAACATTTTTGCCTACCTGGAATATGCATCTTGTTTGGATGGATGGAGGACAGAGAGGCCTGTGTGAGCATGTGTTGAAACTAGCCTATTATGTAAAAGTCTCCCATGGCTCGGATACAATCCATCAGGCGCTGTGCATTCAGCATTTTGGGCTCAGTTATATGGAACTCCCTTCCTGCTAAGGCCAAACAGCCTCCATCTGTGTTGACTTTCCAGTGCCTACTGAAAACTTTTTATTCCAGAAGTCTGAATTTTTAGTTTGATTTTACAGTTTTAACCCACCTTTACCTTTCCTGTTCTTGTGTTTCTATTATGTATGCCGCTTAGAGGCAATTGCAATTAAGCTGTATATAAATTGGAAGGAGGAGGGATCAGCTGGCAGCTTCATTTGCTGATTTCCTCCACAAACGATAGGGGAAAAACTTGAAAGCCTCGTTATCACTTCATTCAGTGGCCAGAGAAAGGAGAGGCTATCAACTGTCCTGGTGCTCAGACAGATGACGTCATCACTCCTACCCTGAAGGAAAGTTCTGGAGCCATGTTCCTCTGCGTTCCCTTCCACTGCCTGCCACAGGCAGAAGGAGAGAGTGGACTGACATGAATCCCAAAACTTTTCAGCTGCTCTTTTTTTTAAGTGGCTTCAGCTTAATGGAGGATGAAACGCCCAGCAATCCATTTCGATGTGTTCATTTTGCTAGTGTAAAAATCTATCACTCTTGGGTAGGATTTCTGATTCAGTGTTTTAAAGGCTAAGAAATCAAATCCGAAAGACATCAGTAATGTGCTGCCATTTATTTTGAAAGTGGAGATTAAATTAAAGGATTAATAACAATGAAGCCAGGTTGAAGCCATGGCAGGCCAGCCATTGATCTGTGTCTGTCGCTCTCACCGCACCTCTGTGTTTCCACCCGAGTGTTTTATTTATCATACTGTCACTCTGGTATCAAATAGCTATTCCAATGAAGAGCATTGATTGGAAATTCAGAAGTAGCTTTCCTATGGGGTGAAGAGAATATACCATTGCATTACTTTTTGCAGTTAACCTTTAAAAAGCTACTCAACGTACACAACATGGAGGGGGGCTGTAGAGCCAGAAGGTGGTGATAGGCTGCACCACTTTAGACTGCAGGTGGCATGTTCAGGCAGTGGGAGAACATTTCTGCAGCCTCCTCTACATTAAGAACATAAGAAGAGCATGCTGGATCGGGCCAATGGTCTATCCAATCCAGCATCCTGCTCTCACAGTATCCAGCCTCACAAGCCTGCAAGCAGGACCTGAGTACAACAACTCTCTCCACACTTGTGATTCCCAGCAACAGCTATTCCAAAGCATTGCTGCCTCCAATTGTGGAGGCAAAGCAGAGCCATTATTGGCTAGTAACCACTGATAGCCTACTCCTCTGTGAATTTGTTTAATCACCTTTTAAAGTAATCTAGTTTGGAATTAAGATTGCCAGAAGAAATATCAACAACCTCAGATATGCTGGTGACACAACCTGGATGGCAGAAAGTGAGGAGGAACTAAAGAACCTCTTAATGAGGGTGAAAGAGGACTGGCTCCCAAATTGAGTTAGGGTCTGGATCTGGTAGGGCCAGCTTTGGACCATCGGGGGTTGGATCAGAGCCAATCTGGACTGCCAGATTGGCTCCCAGATCAGATTGGGGGTGTGTACACAGTTCAAGTATGTGTGACTGTCAGCCCCATTCCCATGAGTTTCCCATCAGGCAAAGCTCAGAAGGACCTTGGCCAATGGCTGATGAAATGTCCTGTCTTGAAACACCATAGCCAGGGAATCATAGAATTGTAGGGTTGAAAGGGGTCACAAGGGTCATCTAGTCCAACCCCCTGCAATGCAGGAATCTTTCACTCAGTGTGGGGTTCGAACCCATGATCCTGGGATTAAGAGACCTTCATGTTAAACTTTCTCCTACACAGCTGCTGGAGATTTGTGGTTTGTTGCTTTTCAAAAATATCCCTGTGTGTTTAAAAAAGAATGCAAATATAGCAAAAAGAAAACAAATAATTAAAAACTTAAACCATAAAATGTCACAGTCTCAGACCCTCCAAATGTCCCTATTTTCCAGGGATGTCCCTGATTTAGAGAAGCCTTCGCGGTTTCTGATTTGATCCTGGAATGTCCCACTTTTCCTTAGGATGTCCCTACCGGTACATTCATTGCAGAAATGTTGGAGGGTGCGGAACCTCTGAAGCGTCTGAAGACCATCCTGTACAGCAGTGTTTTTCAACCTTTTTTGGGCAAAGGCACACTTGTTTCATGAAAAAAAATCAGGAGGCACACCACCATTAGAAAATGTTTAAAAATTTAACTCTGTGCCTATATTGACTATATATAAAGTAATTTTCCCACGGTACACCAGGCAACATCTCGCGGCACACTAGTGTGCCACGGAACAGTGGTTGAAAAACACTGCTGTACAGGGCCATCTTTACCCAGGGGTACAAGGGGTGCAGGGCACCCGGGCGCTGAATTCCTGGGGGCACCAAATGTATTCCGGGGGTTGCCAAATGCATACGTACTGTATACCAATTCCTCTCGATTGGTGGCAGTGAAAAGCAACGGAGCAAAAGTCCCCGCCCCCCTCCTCTGTTGCTCTGTTACTCCGCAGTGTCAAATATTCCCGCCAAGTCAGGAAATAAGAGCAGGCATTTCTGCTGTGTCGCTGTTACAGGTGAGCGATTTTCCTTCCCCCCAAAAAGGTCAACAACTTTGACTTTGGCTTCCCCCCTCCCCCAAAAGCTCAACAACTGGGGGTGACTAAACTAAATTTGGGGGTGCTGGACAAATCTTTGCACCCCAGCGGCACATATGCTAAAGACAGCCCAGATCCTGTATAGGCAAGTTTTTTCAATGTTTAATGTTCTGATGTATGTTGGAAGCTGCCAAGAGTGGGTGGGGCAGCCCAGTAAGATGAGAGGGGTATAAATAGTAAAATTATCATTATGGAATGGGATGTCCCTATTTTCATCAGAGAAATGTCGGAGGGTATGCAGCCTGGAAGAACGGTAAAGCTCCAAAGGGATAGCAAGATATTATCCTCAGCTGGAGGAGGCTTGGAACAGGTGAGGGTCACCTGCCTCATCAAGCCCAGATGTTGCAATCAGCATGCAAAAGCATAGAAGCCTGCAGGGCTGAGGTGCTGTGTCTGTTCAAGTGTCCATGTTGATGGGCCTCAGCTTGGATGCTCCAGGATCTCTGTGGGGCTGTGTTTTGGTTTGGACTTTGGACATGTGGTTTGACCCTGGAGTGAGGACTTGACATACTGACTTGCCACACAAGGTAGGCCTGAAGTTCAGGACGCCAATCTCAAAACCGTACAAATGTCTCTGTGTGTTTTTTTAGCCTTGCCAATAGATTAGAAACTTTCAGTTGACATCATTCTGGAGCCACATCAGTTAGCAAAATTATCAAAGGGACTGACACGTCTTTCAGTTCCTCTGCTCCCCTCAGCTTCCACCATTGTGTTGCTAAATAACATATTGCCATGTGAAGTGGTTACTGCACAGCTAATGCTGTACACATTTAAAACGCACACACACACACACACACACACACACACACACACACACATTAAATCCTCCAGTTAATATAAAATAATTGTGGAACTGGTTGGCAAATTAAAGATGGTTGTTATTGATTCCAAAAATACTTTTGCTTTCAGCAAAATACATTTTTAATTACTTTCCTACTAGCTGTCATTTTTCATAAACCAGTCTAGACAACTCGTGCCAAATCATGCAAAAACTGATTTCAATGAAATGCCTTCCCCTAATATCAAAGATCTGAAAATATTCATATTTCTTATATATCTGAATCTAAAGTAAGAAGAAGAAGAAAAGACTCCCTCATTCCACATGCAACTCTAGGGGGAAAAACCCAAAGTCCTGTTTAGGAAATAATTGCTATAGCCGATTAGTATTTTTAAAAAAAATAAAAAACAAAAACCATGAATCTGCCTGTTTAGAAGGAAGTTTTAGAAGATAAATGAGAAGTCCATATAATATGCAGCTTAGTTTTCTTGCTTTTTTTTTTACTTTTCTAATAATTTGTCAGCCAGAGATTCACATTCCCCTTTTCCCAAAACAGATTACCTCAAAGATAAAAATCTAGCAAAATCTGCATAACATAGCTTTTAAAAATATGCATTCTCCGCTGTGCCTTTATGCTTATTTATCTCGAGCACATTGAGATGGAGAGAGAAAATGGGGAACAATCTTAACTTATATTTTCTTCACACTTTCGACTGAAATGATTAAACCAAGTGGTAGAAAGTAACAGGGGGAAAGGGAGAGAGAGAGAGAGAGAGAGAGAGAGAGAGAGAGAGAGAGAGAGAGAGAGAGAGAGACTGGGGGGGGGGTGGCCCTCGCAGTAGTGCAGAATGTAGATTTTGCTTTTAGCGTCACAATCAATGTCCAAATCTAAAATTGATATAATTGACTGTTAATTAATTCCCTTGATATTTTCATTAGCACATCCAAGCAACAAGTCTTCTGTTTGGCACTTTTGAATTATTCAGGAAGAATTCAGATTGCTAGAACGAAAGCCTTATGCAGCTGCCTCTATGCCTGCTAATAAAGTTAAGCGTAAGGTGTGTGTACGTGTTTTTCATTTTATTTTTATTTTTTTACAATGCTTTCCCCCCCTCAATACTTTCTGAACAAACAATGCTAGGTTTTTCCAAAATGCAGCACTTAATCCTAGCAATGTTAGACCCTAGCAGGGAAGAGAAGAATATATTTACAATTTTTGAGAAATATAGCTACAGATACCAGTACTAGTCCTTGAAATCCCCTCTTCAAACCATGAACCATAGTTAGCTATGCATCACAGTGAATAATGTGGCATTGTTGTTAAAGCATTGTTGTTCGATGGAACCGGAGGGATGCTTTGCTCAGGAGAGGATAGGCAAATGGCAGCGATGGTCACCAACTTAGAAAAGGGTTAGACAAATTTATGTAGGAGAGGGCTATCAATGGCTATGAGCCATGGTGGCTAGCTATGCTTCTGAATATCAGTTGCTGGAAACTACAGGTGGGGAGAAGGTTCTTATGCTCAGATCCTGTTTACGGGTTTCCTCCAGGCAACTAGTTGGCCACTGTGAGAACAGGATGCTGGATTAGATGGGCTATTGACTGGATCCAGAAGACTCTTCTTATGACAGCATGTTGGCCTTTTGTGGCGCACTCACAACCTCCTAACCAAGATTAGGAGGCTATCTATACCAGTGTGGTGCAACGATGAGAGTTTTTCACCATGAGCTGGAAGACCGGGGTTCACATCAACCAGGAAATTTACCGGGTGAGCTTGGGAGCCAATCACTATCTCTTAACCTAGCCTACCTCACAGGGTTGTTGGGAAGATAAAATGGGGAGAAAAGAACCACACAACCTAGTGTTCATTCTCCTTGGGGGGAAACGTAATACGGTATATAAAATGTAGTAAGTGAAATGAATTATCATAGGAGATCAAGTAGGTTATATCTGAACGGAGCGTCAGACAGAAAAAGAATGTGACTTGCCTGAACTTATCCAGTGATAAATCCATGGGCGAGTGGAATTTCAACCCCTGTACAAGGTATCCGCACCAGCACTGCACTTGTTGTTGCCTGCAATTCCAGGTTTACGTAGTAAGGGATTAAGTGGCAAGAATCCCATAAATCTTGGCTCTCCAAAAGAGGAGGCTAGAGGGGACTGGATGGTGCGCTTGATGGATGCACTGTCTTTAATGCACTTGCTTCTTTCCTGGGGGATTATGAGTTTAAATGAGCTGATTCTCAATGGATGGCTTTGAATGTTCATAAGGGAAAAAAAGGGAAAAAAAGACTTGAACCTGACGCATGGAGATTGAACATTACTCTGTTCACCTATAGGCCTCGCAGATTATTCCAAAGAAAGAGGTTGGGTTCCTCTGCAAAGGAGCATGCTGTTGGGAAAAAATATTTGGGGTGAGGGACACATGCACTGCTCCATATGTCAAAACCTGTCACACAATCATGCAAGCCCATGGAGATATCTAGGAAGAGGCACTGAGAGTCAGAAAGCTTGATAGATAGCCTTACATACTGAATAAGGGGGCCATTTGCTGCTTTGGCCACAGAAAAGAAGTCAAGAAACAACAGGCTTAAAATTACAGAGAGGCAGGGGCAGGCTAATTGTAAAGACTAAGAACCTCAGAAGAACCCAATGGCCCATCTAGTCCAGAATCCTCCTCATCCAGTGTCCAACCAGATGCCCACAAGCAGGGCCTGCATTTCAATCCCTTTCCTAATGGCAGTCACCTTTTTTCACATCTGCTGCACGCTGGGTTGACGTCTTCACAGAGCTCTCCACCACGACCCCAAGGTCTCGTTCCTAATGATGAATCCAGTTCACTCTAAGAAAAAGCTGCTCAGAAAGGCCATGAGATGTCTGCATGTGAAAACATTTCAGTGATTTCCTAAAAAAAAAAAAAGGGAAAAAAAAGCTGAACAACTTTCAGGGTGTCCTGGTTTTTACTTTTTGAAATATGGCAACTCTAAGGTTGGGCAGTCACCAGTTGTGGTGCATTAGGTCCTATGTTCTCAGATGAGGACAGGGATGAAGCATTTGTCTAAGGGGTGTAAGAATACATTGTTTTCTGTTCTGTCTTTGTTGCCTGCGAAACTGTTTTCATTTTACTTCCGTTTGCCCTCTTCTGATACAAAAACAACCCTGTTTATTTGTCACGTTCCAACGTGACAAAATTTAGCAACCTATTCATTATGTAAATCATGTTATTCCACTCCATTCATTTCAATGCAAAGGAAACACAATGCAATTTTTTTTTGGGGGGAGGGGGGCATAAAATCGATGGTGTATCATTTTCAGACTGCATGCAATGACAACAACAGTGAATACTGGTCGTATTTGCTGGATTAATTTCTGTTCTGGACATGGGACAAATAAGTGCATAGTTAAACCAGTGGCGGAGCTTCATGCTTCCGCACCGGAGGTGGAGAGCAAGTGGGGGCAGGGCTGGTGTGCGCTCTGGGGCGGGGGCGCACCCTGGGGGCCGGGGGCAATGCCTGTAGGTGCGTGGCATGCGTCCTGGGGGCATGGCTTGCCTCCCGCAGGGGCATGGTGCACATTCTGGGGGCGGGGCAACCATCGCGGGCGGGGGCAGCTGCAATGGAGCCCCACCAGGATCACACTGCCAGGGGCAGTGCGCTCCCCCGCCCCCCTCTTCCTCCGCCAGTGAGTTAAACTTTGGAACTCACTCTCATAGGCGGCAGTGGCTCCTAGATGTCAGATCCATGGAGGAGATGGAGACCAATGGCTCCTAGCCAAGACAGCTATGCTCTGCCTCCACGGTTGGAGGAAGCAATGCTTCAGAATCTCAGCTGCCATAAGCCACAGGGGGGAAGAGTGTTGCTCTTGTGCTTGCTTCCTGCTTGTGGATTTCCCATTGAGGCATCTGGTTGGCAACCGTGGGAAGAGGATGCTTGGGGTGGGTGCTACAGCAAGCAAAGGCATCCCTGGAGTCTCTCACTTCACAGGGATTGGGGTGGAAGCTACAGTATTGGGGTGGAGAGTGAGAAACTGCATTAAGCAAAGGAGGTCCTGGCTACCATGATCCAACCTTCCCAACATGATGGTGACGCTTTGTTAAATTGTTGCAGCCTTCTTGCTTCTCGACAGTTATGTGCTCCTACAGCAAGGTCGGTATTGTTTCGCTGTGCATTTTAGAAACCAAATGAACAAAGGTGGCGTTGAGACCCCATGTTGCCTAGAAGCAGCAGCCTGTGTGATGCGTCCTCCCCGCCCCCACCCTAGGCCCCGCCACTCCTCGATAACGTGGGACATTATGTAAATCAGAAGTAAGAGTCTATTCCTGTAGATACAGAGGAGCGATTTGGTATAAGAAATCACAAAGCATTCCCTGACAGCCGAGGCTCAATCAATCTGGCAGCTCTATCAATGGCCTCAGGATGGCTGCCTGATTGACAGCCAGCAGATGGTGGAGGAATGAGGTTGTCAGTGTAGCTGCTGATTGCCCCTGAGTTGTTTGTAATGACAGAAAACAAAGAATGGCTGCCCAAGGTGATCTCTTGTTTTACAAGCAAGGCACGAGACTAACACCCTCCGTTCCTCATGTAACTACTTAGCCAACATGGTCGTCTCTGGGAGAAAATGGCTCTCCCGTCTTCGAAAGCAATGCAATTTTAATCAGAACCATGAATCTCTTTTGCATTTGCTGCATAGGTACCATCATGGCACGGTGAGCTAGTGCTGCAGTGCTCCAAAGAGAATGAGCTGTACGCTGGGAAGGGGCCATTTCCAAGCTACAAGGCGCTCCATGAGGGGCTTCTCTTGCACTCAATCCAGAGCTGTAGTTTGGGCACAACGCTGCGAACAGCAGCGAGACCTCATGATCGTATATCACCTCTGCTCAGAGAACTGTACTGGTTGCCCATCTGCTACCAGGCCAAGTTCAAGGTGTTACTGCTAGTATGTATATAAAGCCCAAAACAACTTGGGACCAGTTTACCTAGGAGATCGTCTATCCCCATATACATCCTCCCCACTGCTTTGATACATGGAGCTGGTATGGTTAGAGGTGCCACACTTGTAAGAAATTGATCTTTCGGTGTGACGGCACTGGTTCTTTGGAACCCCCTGCCTCTTGACATTAGGCAGCCACCTTTGCTATTCTCTTTCCAGTGCCAGCTCAAAGCATTTTTGTTCCTTTGTTAGGCAAACCTGTCTAGGGCTCGGAATATTGGGCAAGCCTGTCTAGGGCTATAGAATATTTCCATGCATCTTAGTCTGTGTTTAGCTTATCGTTGATTTTGATTATTTATTTAATATTTTGAGTAGATGTTTTGAACTTTTTACCGGTAACTTTATTGTTTTCCTGTTTTGTTCGCCACTTCGAGGGTTGCTGTTGTTTTGCTTTTTGTTTAACATTCAAGTGGAATATAAATATAAATCAAACAAGCCTCACTTCTCAGCTCTGAACTCAGTGCAGGTAGTCTTATCTGATTCATTTTGCTATGGAGGAAAGAACAGATGAAGTATGGGTGCAGCCCTAACAGGAGGGTGGGGAGGGGGGAGGAAGGAAAGTTCAACCACCTCTCCCAAGTCCTGTTGGGCTCCTGCAGAGAGATGTTTTTTTGCATCCATTCCGTAGGTGTGTCGTCTTCTTCTTCTTTAACCATTCCCTTCCCATCTTGAACTATGGGAGAGAAATCGCCAGTAGAGATTTAGACCAACTCTAGATGTGTGAGGGGTGGCGATGGTGGTGCTCGATCCTTCAGATCCAAGCTGCTTCCCAAGTCACATCCATGCCACATGTGTACCTCGAAATAATCATGGAAACTAGTTTGTTAAAGGCTTTAAGGGAATTGTAGGTGTCAGAATTTCTCTCTTTTTTCTTTTTAGGTTTTGTTTTTGCGAGTGTAGTCTTGCAAGTCCAGGTTGTCTTGTGGCAGCAGAGAGAGGGAACATAAGAATTTAAGAATAGGCTTTGCTGGATCAGGCCAGTGTTCCATCTAGTCCAGCCTCCTGTCCTCACAGTGGCCAAGTAGATGCCTGTCAGGAGCCAGCAAAAGCAGGACTTGAGCACAAGAGTACTCTCTCTGTGGTTTCCAGCAACTGGACTTGAGAAGCATTATGGGCTGTGACTCTGGAGGCAGAGCACAGCCACCATGCCTAGTGGGAAACCCAGCAGCAGATCTTTGACAACGGAGAGGGAGATCTGATATAGCCTATCAACCCTGGGATGTCTTCCAGAGGGTCATAGGGTTGCACCCTTAAAGTACATGATGTGGGGTTTTTTATATATAGTGTAACATATCATGACAATTGTCATTGAATTTCATGGTGCAGTTGCAAGTGAATTTGGAAGTTTTGTTTGGCAAATCAAGGGTTTTAGTCACATGAATGAAATTCCCCCAAAGGGGGGTTGCACATCACTAATAAATATGAAGTATGAACACTGTTGTGGTTGGTTTATCAGCTGAGTGCAGATTATCATTATGCATGTATGAGTGATGTATTTCTAGCTCAATTTGGATTTAGTCACGCAAAAAAAAAATGCAGCCAGGTTTTATGCTTGATCTTGATAGCCTTGAAATATTAATCACACACATGTCCATTAATTATTTTTAAATCCAAGTTTCTTTACAGCCCTTATTAACGTATAAGTTTAAAAACTGTTAGAAAATGGAAAAGGGAAATATTTAATTAAGCAAGACATTCCATGGCCAATCGAAGTAAAATTAAGTCATGCTAATGTGCTCAGCAGATTTAATTATTTGTAAATATGGTTAATGAATATTGCTCTGGGCAGACGTTTTATAACCCTAAATGTTTTACTGTCATGGTTGGTGTTTAAAACAAACAAACAAACAAAAATGGACTTTGCATGGATGCAACGTCTTAATTCTGAATATTCCTTTGCAACTACATTTGCTCATTAACAAGATGCATTTGCAATATTGTTGTCAACTGTCCTCTAGACAATCCTTATAAAGTGACTTCTCCACTTCTATTTCATGAATATGTCAGTCAAATAGTCCAAAGAAGCATGACTCAGCAAACTTGCTAAACATGGTGGCTTTGGGTTTCACCAGTTACTGGATGGGAGGTCACTTAGGAATCCTGTATACAGTGGTACCTCGGGTTAAGAACTTAATTTGTTCTGGAGGTCCGTTCTTAACCTGAAACTGTTCTTAACCTGAGGTACCACTTTAGCTAATGGGGCCTCCCGCTACTGCCACACCACTACTGTGCAATTTCTGTTCTCATCCTGAAGCAAAGTTCTTAACCCGAGGTACTATTTCTGGGTTAGCGGAGTCTGTAACCTGAAGCGTCTGTAACCTGAAGCATCTGTTACCCGAGGTACCATTGTACATTGGATGGGAAACCTGTGGCTCTCCTGATGCTATTTGACTACCTCTCCCATCAGCCTCAGCCAGTGTGGCCAATGGTCAAGGATGATGGGAGTTGTAGTCCAAAGGGCCAGAGGCTCCCTATTCCCTTAATTTCATCATGGAGGAAGGTTGGATAATTTGTTGCTGCTGCTGCTGTTATAGTAATCATCTATATTATTGGACTATGGGAAGCCCGCAAGTAGGAAGTTAGACTAGATTATTCTTTGATTCACTCCCAATTCTACGGGTACAAGAGCACTCCCCCCTCTTGAAGTTCCCAGCAACTGGTATTCAGATGCATTGCTGCAAGTGCTTACTGGCACCCCTCAATACAGATTTTGGCTGAATATTGGTTGATAAGAGCCCTTTCACATCAAAGGCCTGCACTCATCAACCAACAGATGGTCAGCAGTGGCAAAGATATAACTTTTGCAAAGTTATTTTGCAACAGGAGGAGCCCAGGGAAGCACAGTGTCCCCCAACCTCTACCTACCTGAGATGCTAGTACAAGGATACCATGGTCAACAGTGTTGAAAGCCATTGAGAGATCAAGGTGGACAAGCAAGAGTGCACCCCTATCTCTCCCCTGACGAATGTCACCAACCTGAGCAACCAAGGCCTTTTCAGTGCCATTACTAGTCCTGAAACTGGACTGGGATTAGTCTAAGTCGTCAGTTTCCTCCAAGCATGCCAGAAACTGAACTGCCACCACCTTCTCAAGGTCTTCTTAAGGTGGAGACAAAAATGTAGTAAACAAAGAGGGAAATCTGTGAACCATATGGGGGGAAACCCACTTTCCCTCCAGACTCCAGGGTGAAATAGATGAATTAGAACTTATCAAGACGTTCACTTAGAGGCGCAGGAAACTGCTGTATACTTTAGTCAAATCCATACCATACATGCAATGCACATTTAAAGCAGATGGCTTCTCCCAAACAGTCCAGGGATCTGTAGTTTTCTTCTCACATAGCTCCATTTCCCAACACCCTCATCAAACTACAGGATTTGTTGGGGGAAGCCTCATCCTTTAAATGTGTTTTAAATGTATGGTGTGGGTGTGAGAAAATGTCAGACCATTGGTTGGTCTAGGTGATCATATTGACTAGCTGCGGCTCTCAAGGATTCCGGTCGGGGGACATATCCAGCCCTACCTGGAGATGGGTTGCATCCACTGTTATTTTAACTCTGAGTAGACCCATTAAAATTAATGGACAGTCTAACTTAGAAGCATAGAATTGCAGAGTTGGAAGGGGCCCATAGTCATCTAGTCCAACCCCCTGCAATGGAGGAATCATGGCTAAAGTTAGGTGCATAAATTATAGTGGGTCTACTCCCGAGGAGCATTTAGTTGGATCCACCCAGATAATATTGACCGACCTAATAAAAGTTTTGGCAAAGCTTATTTGTGATGATGCGTGTGAGGTGTTTTGAGCACCCAGAGCCCGCTAAATATAAATGCTAAGTAAGTAGGATCATTATCATCTCATTATCAGTTACGTGAAGAGCCAACAGATACAACATCAAAATGTCATCCAACAGTGGCACCGTCTCCAGTAAGTCATGCTGTGTGGAAAGAGAGTTCAAAAGGAAAGCGGTACCACTTTGTAATGCTGATATTTTGCTGAGGTATTTATTTTGAGAGAGAGAGATGGGGAGAGAAATATTCAGAGCTCTCTAAGAATGAATAGGGATTTATTACTCAGGTTGAAAGGATGATAATAAAATCAGATGGAAAAATACTGAGGAAAATATACATAAATGCTTAAATTAAGGGTGTGTGGAACCTAATCCTTTATTCTTCATACTAGCAAGATGGAAATGTGTGGGGTTTTTTCCAACAATACCAATCCAAGGCGTCAAGCCCCTCTGGGTGTCCAGTTCCCTCATGTGTCTAGAATCATATGAGGGAGAGTGGGGACATCCTAGCTGCCCCCATCATAGTAAAAAATATTACTAATAATTGTCGTTGTTGTACTACTACTAGTAGTAGTAGTAAGGATGTAAGAACCAACTGTATGCCATCTAGCCTGGCGAGAGGACTCCTCCTCTCTGAACTGTATTTATTAGGGTGTTTAGAAGCACAATAAGACCGGGTAAATATTCAGCCAGGTAAATCCTTGCTTATCCCCACATGTACAATGTACTTGTTTGTGCACTGATGTTTTTAGTATTTGCAAAATTGCTACTTACTGCAGGCAGGTGGAGAATATGCACCATTTGTTTCAGGAGGGCAGACAGAAAACAAACCCAAAGATGGTTGGGTGTTTTTTTAAAACAAACAAACAAATAGGAAAGCTTATGGTTTCCATTCACACTTCCTAATTATTGTATTCCAAAGGGGTTCAGGGCAGGAAACAGCAGAATGCAGCAACACACACCTGGATTTGGATGAATGTCCAGGCCAGCGACAAGCATTGAGAGATTTTGCCTCCACGAAATCCTCCCCAGAGTGGTTCCCCCCCACCTTTTCTTTTGCAAATCTGGTATGACTGGGATCAGTGAAGAGTAGTTTGTAACCCCTTGTGTGTCAATCTGAAAATTCAGACCGATTTCAAGGCTCCCCTTCAAGAATAGGGTTGCTTATTGTTTGCTTGTTTCACAGAAGGCGGGTGGTGGGGAGGATCTCAACGGCCGACATCATCCTTGAAGCAGGGGAGGGGGAGACTGGAGAAGTGCGTTCTTAAGCACATATGTGATTCTAAGTCAATCTGAGCTGTTGCTTGAGAAATGTTTGCCAATTAAAAAAGAAAGTCCCTACAACACAATCACAAGATGATATGTATCATATGGCCTCCTGGCTGTTGGGGATGTGAGTTTTTTTCCCCCAACTTCCTTTTGCATAACTGAATACATTCGCACTACCTAGAATGTACTCGGCGGATGTGGGAGGTGGGGTGGAATCCTAGTTGCTCCCTAACAATGGATTCACTTGCATGTGGGAACTGTCTATAGGAAGTTCAGTTTGACACTCCTGTCCCTTTCAACCTTCTCTTAAAGATTTTTCAGGATGCGATTTCATCTAAACACACATTAAAGCCTTCACACAAACATGCTCTAGAATGTGGTTCAGTCTGGGTTTATGGATAATGAGAACATCACCTTATGACTTAAGAGTGATATTTGGAGTAGTGCGGGGTGGCTGTTGTTGTTGATTCTTTGTTGTTGTTTTTTGCACATCTCCATTCCATAAGCGCTGCAAAGTTATAGATTTATTTACTTTTTAGTTTAGAGAATAGGCAAGTAAGAGGCAACATGGTAGAATTTTACAAAATGACGCATGGCATGGAGAAAGAGAGTAGTTTTTCTCCATCTCTCATAACACTAGAATTCGCGGGCATCCAATGAAACCGAATGTTGGAAGGTGCCAGGTAGATCAAAAATAGGACTTTTTCCATTCAGCACAGAATTAAACTATGGAACTCACTGCCACAGGAGGCAGTGAGGGCCACCAACCTGGAGAGCTTTAGAAGAGGATTGAAGAAATTCATGGGGGAGAGGGGTATCGAGTGCTACTGGCCATGATAGTTATGCTCTGCCTCCTGAGTCACAGGCAGGGACTATTGTGAAAGCCAGCTGTTGGAAACCATAAAAGGGGAGAGGGCTCTTGTGCTCAAATCCTGCTTGTGGGTTTTCCACAGGTATCTGGTTGGCCACAGTGAGAACAGGATGCTGGATTAGAATGGCTATTGGCCTGATCCAGCAGGCTCTTAGGTCCTTAAGAGGCACTTTTGCAGGCTCCTGTGTTTTGGTGGCAGGGAGAGAGATTCCTGAGGACTTGTTCGCTGGAAGGAGAAGAAGAGAAGGAGTCAGTAACTGAAGGAAATCTGGCAGGTGGGTTTAAGGAAAAGAAAAGCCAGTTTAAGGGAGCCCACTTCAATTTGGGACAGATTTTGTTGGCGTGGGGGGGAATATACTCCTTTGTCTTTATTTTATAATAAACACAAAACATTTTCTGAAAACTAAAGTCCGTAGAACACAATTAAAATGGTTCATATTGCTAACATTAATTTCATACATTCAAGCCAAGTGTTTTTATTTAGTATAAAAACAGTGAGACAGAACTGTAGCCCACACTAAAAAGTTTGGCTAAACAAAAAGGAAACGGCATCTCTCTAACATTTAAAAGAGAAGGAAAACCAGCCTCTCTAAAGTTCCATAACTTGGGTGTCATACTAGAGAAAACCCCATCTCCGTTTGTTTTCTGTTAAAGGGCAGCAGACTACCAAAAATGGGGCAAGACTTGCCCCATTATAAATGTATCATTGCATCCTTTATACAGAGAAATTAAACTTGTGGGTTTGCTATTTTTTTTTAAAGAAAGTGCCCTCTGAGCCTCAGTTGCAGGGAATAAATACTCCTAGCACAGGAAACAAAATTAAACCCAACAAAAATCCATTTCTTTTATTGGTGTATTCATTCTTTTATAGCTTTGGAGCTTATGTTAAGCGAATCCAAGTCCTGCTGCAGTCAATCTATTGCCATTTGCTAATGTGGGGGACATATTGAGAAGATTATTGGCACGCCTGTAAGGTTCTTAGATTCTGTTTTTAGCTTTATATTAGCAACTCAGAACTCTTAGAATCTTTAGGGGGGAAAGTAGGAAAATGTCAAGTTGGGAATTAAACAGGAGGACCTTCTGTTCAGCGAAAGAGAGAGATTTGGGAGAGATCTCCAGGGCAATGAAGTCTAGGCTACCAAAGAATTCAGTGCAGCTGAAGCCCAAACCTAAACCATGCCAGTTTAGGACCAAATTGACTTCAATCAGGCTAATCAGCAAAGAATTACAATGCAATCCATTGGCTAACTGAGCTAGTTCCTTATAGGGGTCTTCCCTAGGGTGTTTCCTAAGGGTCTATAAACTGACCTCCTCAACAATTTTTCGTATCTCAAGTTTTTCAACTGCCTTCAACATTCCTAAGATGTTTCTACCTAAGGAGGAACATTCAAAATGGCTTTGAATTTCTGCCTTGGAAAAATCAAGCAACAACTTGACTCTCTCTCTCCCTCTCTCTCTTTCTCTCTCTCTCTCTCTCTCTCTCTCTCTCTCTCTCTCTCTCTCTCTCTGTGTGTGTGTGTGTGAGAGAGAGAGAGAGAGAGAGAGAGAGAGAGAGAGAGAGAGAGTGCACTAGTCATAGGGTGCCTCCATACTGTTACTGTTTCATTTGAGGGATCTGAGCACATCACGGGAAATTTAGGTTTGTGCAGTTAAAGTGTGAGTTGCAAAGGGATGGGGAAATGCATTGCAAAGTATGGAATGAACAAATGATTAACATGAAGGTGTTTAAGTACCCTGCAAGCAAAAGACTGGATATAAACTAACCTACACATAAGACACGCGGGTGGTGCTGTGGTCTAAAACACTGAGCCTCTTGGGCTTGCCGCTCAGAAGGTTTGTGGTTTGAATCCCCACGACAGGGTGAGCTCCTGTTGCTTGTCCCCAGCTCCTGCCAACCTTGCAGTTTGAAAACACGCCAAAAAGTGCAAGTAGATAAATAGGTACCGCTCCAGCGGGAATGTAAATGGGGTTTCCGTGCGCTGCTCTGGTTTCGGTGTTCCGTTGCACCAGAAGCAGCTTAGTCATGCTGGCCACATGACCGGGGGGAAAAAACTGTCTGTGAACAAACGCCAGCTCCCTCGACCTGTAAAGCAAGATGAGTGCCGCAACCCCACAGTATTCTGCGACTGGACTTAACTGTCAAGGGTCCTTTACCTTTACTTTTACACATAAGCTTTATGTAAGCAAATAAGTATGATTGCTCAATAAATAGGTCACAGGGGGTGTCCCTTTATCGAAACACTTTTTTCCATGAAGGAGGGATTTGCTTTGTGGTTTAGGCAAATTTTATTCTGTGGTCGCTCAGCCTGATTGTGGCTTGACATCTCTCCATCACAAAGAAACAACCAACCTTTGCCCCTGGCTTCCTTTCCTCCTTCCCCTGCTTGATCCAGTGTCGCTTGGTTGCAATGCCACAGTCCTTTGTTTCCGCATTCCTCCACAAGGCAAGAGCCGTGCCATCAGCGAAGGTTTCTTCAGATGCATCCGTATATCCTGGAACGAGAAGAAGAAATGGGGAGCAGCAGATGGGGTTGGAATGAAACTCTTAAGAAGGAAAGATGGCACGTTGGTAGCATCCCTAGTTAGAGGAGAGAGATGGAAGGGAAAGATGCTCCAGGACTTTCTCAGCCTGGTGCTTCTGCCATTAAGACATCTGCTCGTTTAATAGGATTTTTAAAAGCTTCCCATTTCTACACATGTTGCTCCTTCTCTGGACTTTCTTTTCAAAATGGGGTGTGGAGTAGGAAGAGAAGATGTTCTGCTCCTGACTGTAGCTTCAGCAAGGGACGGGTATGCTAAGGGAATAACTGGAATCCAAATCAACATGCTCTTTGTTACCCAGAAAGTTAATAGCCAATTTGAGAATAAATAAATGGTAGGGGTGCACAAAACTCTCAACTTTCCACCTAATATACAGGTGTTTGTATACGTTATTTGGTTGGGGGGGACTGCATCACAAAATTCGGAGAAGTTCAGATTTTGAAGGATGGCTGTGCTTCCATTTGGATATTGCTTCAGAAAGGGCAAATGAGGTAGGTTTGCATTAAAATCCTAGCTGAAATGTTATTTTTTACTCCATTCCTAATAAAATGCCCACTTGGCATTAAAGGGTTCCCATACAGCAGTAAGCATGTTGGTTACAGTCGCCTCACAGGTCTTCAGCTGATGAAGTAGAGGAGGTGCCAGTGAGCCACACTGGACCAGTAATCAGGATTTCATTTTTACTAATCGTGTCCTCCTCCCAGATAGCGCATGTTGCGGTGAAATCAAGACTGACCTCACTGATGTTCTGGGTGGGAGCAATTGGATAGCCACAACAGCCCGATTGGTGGTCCATCAATTGCTGGCATAAATCTGGCCAATGGGATCATTTTCATGCACCGCTGGACGTTGTGTTGAGCTTCTCTTTTTCGACTCGTGCACCGGATCACGCACCCACCCTTCCCTATATTTAGGGTTCATTATGACCTTGCTATGCCACCATGGGTCATCTGTTTTTGGGACAGGGGCCCGGTAGGAATTTTCCCATTTGGCTGATTGGCTGGTGCCATTTGGGTTTCACCTGCCGCATAGCAAATCATCACAAATTTGTAAGGTTTGGAGGTTAGGCATTGGTTCAATGAGGAGTTGAGGGGAGGTTGTCACACCTGCCCCTCCAATGCGCGAAAGGGTGTTCCGTTAAAGGAATCCAGGGGCTCGCCTTGCTTTTGTCTGATCCCCTTCCAGGAGTTAGGGCCACGCCAGAGCCTCTGGGAGCATTTGGGGTGAGCTTGAGTCTGAACCTGGTCCAGTGCTCCCCCATGATGTTTTCCCTTACTGATGTCTGCCGGAGTCCAGGCATCAGTGCTGCCCTGCTGAAGTCAGGTGCAGCTAGTCGGGAACCAATGCCTAAGCAACAACTCACAATCTGCAATCAATAAAGTTGTCACCAAAATTATGCCAATAACCTTAAACTAAATTCCATGTCAGTTGTGTCTTTATTTCTTAAGGGAGGTCTTGGGATCTTAACATGCAACTAGTACTATTTTTGGTGGATCACAAAACCTGCAACAGGCATTGTATGCTTTCTAAATGGAATTTCCCAGGAAAACCCTACCTTGATTTCTGCTCCCCCCCCCCCCAATTAGCACAGACATTCAGTTGCTCCCTTGTCTTAAAGATCTCAGGCACTTTTGGCCACAAGTGTTGTTTTCTCATAAGCACAATGCATCTTTTTTTGTGTGTGTACACACACACACACACACACACAAACACACACACACACCTGCATTAGCACTCATGCATTCATTCTGAATTGTAAAGTATCATAGATTTTATATTCCCCAAAGACTCGTCCATTTTTTAAAAATTCAATGTCACACCTGATAAAATGGTATTTAGTGAGGTAGATTACATGAGACAGTCAGTTTGGTGCTAAAATACTACGAGAATAGGCAGGATATTCCTATGAATGCTTACTTGGAAGTAAGCCCCACTTTGCTTACTCCGAAGGAAAATGTGCACAGGATGGCAGCATACCGGTAATTCAATCTCATAATTGCAATGCTCATTGAGATAAACAAAAAGGAGGTTTTGTAGGAGAAATGCCCAGTGGATTTTGTCAGGTGTCATTAATGAGGTTTCTTGCATTTAGCCAAAGTACCGGTAATTCATGGCATGAGGCACCCATTGAACTACAACAAAGGGAATGTCCTCTGAACCCCTAGAAAGACAGGATATGGAAATGTGCGTCCCTCTCCCTGCACACAATTGTTGGTCCTTTATTACATCAGCTTCATGACCAGCAAATCTCTTCCCAACATGACCTTGCATGTACACCACATGCAAAGGTCAATTTGTTGCCAGAATGTATAAAGGAGGATAAGTGGGGAATTTAGATTCTAGTCCTCAGGATGGCAGGATGCACCTTTCTAATTAATTAGAGAGTATCTTTCCTGGCTCGCTCCTCAACAATTATCCAGACAGAAATTGTGCGTAATCAAACGCGGCAGAAAGGTTCCCGTTTATTTTACGCCGGTCATCAAACACCACAAGACATGTTTGAATTTGTAGCCAGAGACGGACTATGAGGTTGCAGCCAAAATAATGAGTAAAATAAAGAAAAGGACATCCCCGCAGTAAAATTTAGAGTGGAACCAGGCCAACATCCTTGGTGTTGGTGGCAGAGAAGGGTGTAGATTTATCCCTCTGTTGGCACAGATACTGATCTGCGGGACAAAGGGGAATTTAATTATGCCTTGCTCTGTTCATGGGGGGTGCTAGCCTAAATGAGAGGCCATGGTCTCCTTGCCCTCAAAGATAAGGGCAAGCTTAGTAGAGCCGGGGTGGAGGGTTGCAAAGGTGGAGGCAGAAATCAATGGTACTGGTATAGTTACAGGATCCCTGCCAATCTCCAAGTGGTGAGAGATTTCAGGGGGTTTCAGGCACTTACCCAGAGGAGATTTGCAGTGCCTTTGGCTTATATGGTTTTATTTGCACATATATGCAATCTGAGCTCACAGGGGGAGGGGCTCACAGTACTAACAGCCCACTAATGCTTTCAGCAGGCACCAAAAATACCACAACAAAGGCGCCTGCCTTGTGTCAGCAGGGCAGGCAGTTCCAAAGTTTAGGTGCCACAGCTCTATAAAAGATTGATTTCTTACAAATAGGGAAGGAGCATTTTGGGCCACCTGTAACAGTGCCAGTTCTGGAGATCCAGATGTTCAAGTGGGTGAGGTGATCTTGCAGGTAAATGGAGAGTTGTATCCAACACCAGTCACTCAGAGTAGACCCATTGCGATTAATGGGTGTGGATATCCATTGACTTCATAGGACGCTTATTAGCAGAGGTTGGATGGCTGACTGCCAGAGATTCTCTACAACCAAGCCTTGGGCTGATTCCTACAGCCCTTTAAATGTGTCTCTGGGGAGTTGGGGGGTTATTGTTTTGCTATTTTATTTCAACTATTTCCTTGCTTTTTATCCTGTATTTTATTTTGCGAACCACCCTAAGATCTTATGATGAAGGGCAGTATAATAATAATAATAATAATAATAATAATAATAATAATAATAATAATAATAATTAGCTGTGACCACAAAGGGGTTGGACTAGATGACCCTGGGGGTACCTCCCAACACTACAATTCCATGATTCCTTCCAAAGTCCAGTATTCCTGATGGGTCTGCTCTGAATAGGACACAGTTGAATAGAAGCCTGAATGATAAACGCTACAAATAAAGAACCTTACCCATGTCAGAACTCTAAGCTGCATGATTATTTGAAACTTTGGAACAGCGCTAATAGCAAGGTGTGGGCAAAGACCATGCAAACAGGCTTGCTAATGCTCTAGGTTAGGTCTTTTATCAGAAACGTTACAGATGCCGGTTACAAGTAGACGGCCATCATGGAACAATTGCTTCAGTATGTGGCTAATTGCTGGCGGCAGAGTCCCCTTGGGAGCCTTTGAGCAAAAAAGGAGGGAAAAATCATTCCTGAACCGCGGAGCTTTTGATGCACTTCTTATTCATTCTTTCCTCATTTATAAGACAAATAATTTTGAAGATGTATCTAAAATTACTTTACAACCTTTTAATCACTGGAAACTGTGCATAATTACTCTACCTGTGCTCAGGTGCCAAAAGCTGCTGTGAAATACTTGGCTGCTCAACATGTGTGGAAGAAATGCTTCAATTCTGGATTAATTAAAGTGTTTTGGTTTTTTTTTAACCCTATCCCTGCCCATTAACAGCCGCCATGCTTTTGCTATGGATGGTCATTATTACAGACAGAAATAGGAACATAAATTTTTGGATAATGAAAATGTCAGCCAGAAGAGCAGTCAATCATATTGTGTGCTGATACGGTCAGACCCCCCCCCCCGACCCTGCTGTCTCTCCCCCCCCATTTGCTTTTGAAAGACTAAACTGGAAAGCAAAAACACACCCTTTTATTTGTAGAGATCCACAAAGCATACTTTCAAAAGGTGCCAGAGTCATAGGGCTTTCCCCTTAAAAATTCATCAGATACATACATGTCTTCTCCTATCTCAGCACAGAACATTACAGACACAACCACAAAAGTTGATATTTATTATTGTGGGGGGGGAGTATAAAACCAAATGATTGTTATTTGTATTACAATGAAACATTGATAGTAACATGCGGATCTGGAGAAGCAAGAGTGGGGAAGAGGAGGCAAATTTTCAGTTCAATATTGGGAATAGAGACTTGGCCGCTTACCTTAATGTTATGAGGTGGTTGAGATAGAAAGGTGTCCTTTCTCTGATTTTTAAAAACATTTTTTGCATCACTTTCCAGTAGGCTTCCTGGAATGCCCACAGAAAATGTGGGTGAAAACAGATTAGAGTGACATGAGTCAGGAGTAGGCAGATCTCTTTTTCCATCCTGCATTTTAAAACAAATAAATAATAACTCTTGAAATAAACCAATATACCTCCCAAGCTTGTCCCATGGACGGACATTTTAGGAAACGAGGTGAGGTTGCTGCCACAAGAGCAAAGGGATCTACGGGCTCCTCAGCCTTCTGATAACATTAATGACTATTTCAGCACCCAGATCTACCATCCCCAATTCTGAAATGTCACCAAAAATGTCCTTGCCTTAACAAAAGAGGCAGGAAAAACAAATCACTACATAAGAAGAGCCTGCTGGATTGCGCCAATGGCCCTTCTAGTATAGCATCCTTCTCACAATGGTCACTGTGATAAAAAAAGTCAAGGTTTTTAAAGGGGACAACAGGTTGTACTTGAGTAATTTAAATCAGGGGTCTGCAACCTTTTTCAGTCAACCCTCTGGGGTGTGACAGCTGCAAACAGGACCAGATGAAATTGTGGGCAGAGTGACTCTGGCTTTGGCAGAAGAGGTATAAAGAGAGCACACCCCAGCCATGCCAAAATCAGAGATTTTGATTCACAGGCTTATCTCTACATGATCACAGTTCACCAACACATTCCAGCCGGGCAAAAACGCTCGAGGATGATGTGGCTTGGAGAGAGGCACAAAGAGAGAAGAGGCTTTGGAGAATCACATTTGGCCTGAGGTTCCCCCCCTTTATTAAAATGTGTCAAAATAGGGTTTCCAACTACATCTTCTGAAAGAATGTGGAGATTAAAATATTGATTGAAATATGCATTGACAAACGATTTTGTTTATTTGGTTAAAAAGGAAAAAAAAAAACTACCCACAGATTAATGTTGAAATAGAACAAAATTATGGGTTAAAAAAAAAACCAAATAGAAGGGGGCCGGGATAGCTATGCTTTGCTTCCATGGCTGAAGGCAGGAATGCTTCTAAAGACCAGTTGCTGGAAACCACAGGAAGGGAGAGGGCTCTTGGGCTCAGCTTGTGGGTTTCCCATTGGAGCATCTGGTTGACCACTGTGAGAACAGGAGGCTGGACAAGATGGGCCATTGGCCTGATGCGGCAATGCTCTCCTTGTGTTCTTATGCTTGTGAAAGGGACTTACATGGGTCAGAAGTAGACAGATTTGTCCATCCTGAGTGCAGGTGTTTGTTTTGTGAAGCTGCTTCTAAAGGGAAGCTGTGCGCCCTTCTGAGTTTGCCTCGTGCTTTGCTGGGGGAAGCATTTAAAAGTTGACACAGCCAACACATTTTGATTCTATTCCACCTTAATGCGTGATGCGGCATGGAAATCCAGGTAGAAAACATACTTTTTTGTATTAAACTTTTACTGCTTAATGAATTTAGTGTTTGGTCTATAAGCTCCGGTGGTGTCTCAGCTGTTGATTAGTTTTATGAGCTAAAGCACCTTTTGATGCATGGCGTGAAAGGTGCTATAAAGATAGTCTATGGGGCGGTGGTGCAACTCTAAGCGGAGCAGCATCCCTTGAATATTCATTAAATCATTAAGTAATAAAATGATATGGAAAGAGATATAGTTATGAATAATCCCCCCAGGGAGGAAATCTTCACTTTGGGAATTGCTGTTCACTTATTTCATTTTAAAGAGAGAGAGAGGGGGGGAGGGAGGGAGGGAGGGAAAATCAAAAGCTATCAAATGCAAATCTCTGATGACTTTCCGCTTTTGCAGCAAGGGAAATGACAAGCCGAAAAGGACTTGCTGGATGAGGAAGTATGCACAGGCTGGGTTGCCAAAGGTGTTCCATTTGGCTCACAGAGAGGTGGGAGGGTGCTGGTTTTTTAAAAAATGCAGGTTTGGGGCTTTAATTCATTACGGATTAAGAAGGAAGGAAAAAGTTACTTTCCCTGCCCTTTTGATTGCCCTTCCCCCGTCTCTGAGCACAATGCCTGTTTGCACATCCGTATAAAGCAAATTGCCCATTTTTCTTCTTAATCAGGCAAACAATGCACATCCAAACTCATGTTTAAAAGATCAGCTGTAAAAAAAAAAAAGTGTGTGTGTTGCCTGCACCACACATATCTATTTTTCTGAATTAATCAGAATCTCGATTTTTCATACCTGGAGCTTCTTTCGTAATAACCTTTGGGGTGGGCAGGCGGGCAGGCAGATCTCCTTGACATAAATAATAATAATATCAAATATTTAGTTTCATGCGGTCAGTTCCAACTGACATAAGCACCTGTGCTTCAGTCAACGAAGCACCTCCCATCTCCTCACCCCCCCTTTCAAGCCAAGAACAGAAAGTGTAAATTGGTGGCAGAGAATGGAGAGGAGCAACAACAATAGGAGGGAAGTTGGGGAAGAAAGGCTTGTCCACTGCCTAGAAAGCACAGGTCCAAGTTATTTTCTGCTTGTCTTTTGCTATCTAGGCACAGGCTTTGTCCCACCGCTTTCTCCCAGAAAACCTGCTCTTTAGTGCTAAATCGGAACAAATGGTGATCTGTGACAAACCTGGTGGTCATTTGTTCCGAATCAGCGTAAATATATTAATAATTTACTGACGACAAATGGAGCAGAAATAGTACATGATATGAAAGGTAAATAAATAAATAAATAAATAAATAAATAAATAAATAGAGGGGGGGTTGTGTTTCAGGGTTTGGGCCTAGATGGGAGGAAACACTTCCAGAACCATTTTTCCAGCCCAGCTCCTTCAACTGTCCAGTCTCAGCAGTCTTCCTCCCTGACAGCTAACTCCAAACTGGATGCTGGGATAGCTCAGTCGGTAGAGCATAAGACTCTTAATCTCAGGGTCATGGGTTTGAGCCCCACATTGGGCAAAATATCTCCACACTGCAGGAAGTTGGACTAGATGATCCTTGTGGTCCCTTCCAACACCACGTGGTGGTGTATTGATCTGTTATTATGCAGTACTCTCCACCATGGCCAAGATCTTTCTGCTATTTCCTCACAAGTCAATCGTGTTTGGAAAAGATCCCCTACACCACTCTTTAAAAGCTTTCTACTTTATTCTTCAGTTCCTTCCTGTTCCGTGTGGTTGGGGAAGTAGTGATAAATTGCTCCTTAATACGTTCCTGATCTTGTGGGGAGAAGAGAGCTTGGATTACCCTCAGTGCCTCATGGGGAGGGGGGTCTTTCCCAGTTAGATATGGGAGGAGGCACTTCTTTGGAAAGCCCTTCCCCCCAAGCCTGTTAGGTGCTTTAGGGCTTTGAGGTGGGCCTGGAAATGGAGGGAGAAAATGGAGGAAGCAAGTTCTCTTATTATGTGGCAACAACAACTGAGAATACAAAGGAAGGGGGTAAAATAGAAAGCTGTTATAGGCAGAAGAAGTGAGTGTAAAAGGACCCAAATAGAGGGATGAACGCTGGGGAATTGGGGGGGGGGGTAAGGTGTGAGTTTATTCTTATTTTTGGTGGGGGGGGTACCCCTGCTTTGTGATGCCGTAAGCTATTGAATAATCCATCTTCTCATGTTTGCATGTATGTTGTATTCTTGCTTTATCCCTGAATCCAAAGAAATAAGACCCAAGTTCTTTTCAACATCACCGATAAAAAGATGTGTGTGGTGGCAGAAATCGGGGAAAACCAGATATATTTTATTTTGTTCCGTATTCTTTTGCTCTGCATATAATGTATTCATGTCTATAAAAAGTGTTTGCGTGTGTTGTTAAGGATAGTGCAGGAATTATATGCCATGCTACCACTCCCTCCTCCATATAGGTCGATTGGTAAGCTTTTTCTAAGTCGAATGCGCCCGGAATTATGCAGGGGCCCAACTGCTAGAGTGAGGGGGGGAAAACATGCGGTAAATGGTTGCTGTAATAAGTCCTGTTCCATTGAAAGGAAATAAAACCTGAGTATTAATGAGGTATAATTATATATTTAAAATCTTTTCTCCCTTGTGCGGTATACAGAATTAATGCCAGTAAACTCACAAACTGCAACATTCTACTCCATTACATCTGCAATGATTAGAGATAGTTTGAACATCTGGCATATAATCTGTGATAGAAAACAGCATTCTGCACTTTAATGGACGTCTGGAGGCTACACATATCTGATTTTATTTCTCCTGCTTAACTCTTTCCTGGAAAGTGGAGATTTGATGCCTCAGCACCTTCTTTCCCTTGAATGTTTTGAGGAAAGCTTCTTCTTCTTCTTCTTGTTCTTCTTCTTCTTCTTCTTCTTCTTCTTCTTCTTCTTCTTCTTCTTCTTCTTCTTCTTCTTCTTCTTCCCCCCACTTGGTTTTCAAATGTTCTGCTTTCCTGACTTTTGCATTCACTTCCTTGGAACCTCAAGATTAGATTACTACGGCAGATTCAAGAATCGCGATTGGTTCAGAATGCAGCAGCTAAACTTCAAAATGTCAGACTGAGACTTATAGCTGAAATTGTGTATGTGGGCGCACATGCATTTGTTAGGGTCATGAAAATGGAGAGCCCAAATGATTCACACATTTTGGGACTAGTTTCACAGGTGGGCTAGTAGTCCTAAGTGACTCAGGTGCCATATATCTGACAGAACTCCTCCTTCCCTACAAACCCTCTTGGCAACTGAGGTCGGCAGTGGGGGCCCTCAAATGCTTGGGGTGGTGGTGGTGATGGCCCTTCTCTGTGGTGGTCCCTGAGCTGTGCAACTCCCTCCCCAGAGAAGTGCACCTGGCACCTTCATTGTACAACATCTGGAGAATGCTGAAGACCTACATCTTAACCCTGGCTTTTGACACTTGAGGTGCATATTTTCAGGAGCCGCCTTGTTTTTATGGTTGTAAATTGTTTTAAACTGCTTTATCGTTGTATTTTGATGCTGTAACCCACCCTGGAATCTTAGGGTGAAGAGCAGGTGATGTAAAAAACATTTATGTTTAGACAAGCATTTGCAGACATGTAGCATGTTGGTGTACGTTTCAATCTCTTTTTAGTTTATTGCTGATTTTATCTTCTGCATGTTTGAAAGAGCATTTTTATTGTTTTTCCTGATAATTTTACTGTTTTATTCTCTTTGCACACCACTTTGAGGTTTGTTTGTTTGCTTGTTTACAATCAAGTAGTGTAAAGATATGATGATGATAGCAGATTATGAATTGCACTGCACATCCATTAAGGCTGAAATCCTCAACCCAATGGGGTTAATGAGTGAGAGCAAGTGAACTGAATTGGACTTACTTCTGAATAGAGGTGGTTAGGAATGTGATGTTAAGTCTTTAAAGTATTAAATTTCACTGTGTAGACCCACCCACCCAGGAAGCTGCATTATGCTGAGTCAGAGACCATTGGCAGATCTTGCTCAGTATTGTCTTAAATACCTGGTGCTGGCTTTCCAGACTTTCAGACAAGAGTCCCTCCCTGCCCTACCTGGAGATGCTGGGGATTGAACCTGGGAACAACATGCAAAGCAGATGCTCTACCACTGAGCTACAGCCCTTATATATTTCATAATTTGGTTCTGTTTCATAATCTCATACATGCTAAACTTGCCTGTCTCTGCTAAGGTTTCTGCTCTCCGTACATTTTTGATGTCCCCAAAGTACAACTCCACAAGAGCTTGACTGGCACTGAGTTTCATTGAAAAAATTAGATTCTCTCTCTGCTTGTGTAGGGGTGTGTTTTGCCCCCGAGCTAAACAGGCTGGGCTTTCAACCTCCCATGTTCTATGGGGAGCATCAAGAGCCTTCAATGGAAAGAGAAGAGAAGGTGACAGCTCTTGCTCCATCTTATTTATTGGACCATTATCTCACGCCAACACCTAAGAAAGGACTTGAAACTGGGCTCTATAAACTGGAATTAAGGCTGATTGAATGACTAGCTTCAGAACAGATCAACGCCACTGTCAAAAGGGGCTCAGGAAAAGTGGAGGAGGGAGAAAATAAAGTACACGTTATCCTTGAACGGACAGAGGAAGAATCTCAGGAAGGTGTTCATTTGTTTCTTTTTGTTGCCTAAAGGAAACTTGGGATAGGTGACCAAATTGATTAAAAATGTACCGGTAAATAAAAAGCAGTCAGAGGGAAGGGCATCAACCACACCAAACTTCACTCTGCCTCTTTTAATTGTGGTGTGCATTTTTAGAGGAGGACCTCAGAGAAGAGATGTTGCACAGGGGCTGAGCATCCAATGCGCAGGCAGAAGGTCCCAGGTTGCGGGGGGGGGGATCTCTTTAAATAAGAGTTTTTGACCAGACTTTTTTTTTTGGGGGGGGTGAATTCTTATTTTATTTTTTTACTTTCTGTATTAAAACCACTATCACAAATCTCTAAAATTACTGCAGAAATAGTAAGGAACAGATTTAATAATACACACATGTGAAATGACCATGGTTCAAGAAATAGACCGAGTCATTCATTCATAATCCAAATATAGAAGGTTCATATTATTTCCAAAAGATGCTCAAACTTTGGCAGTTATCCAGAGGAAGGGAATTCTATAGTTAAGGCATCGTTGTCAGAGAGTTAGGTGGGGGAGAGGTTTATGGCCCATCAGGTCTTGTGTTTCTGATGCTTATGGTTTAGCAGTGAGTTGACCTGAAATGCGAAATGTGCTTTTGGATGAGATTGTTTTGCACATACGGAAGAGCAAGCTCCATTTGAGAACATACTTTGGGTTAAATTAATCCTTGTAATATAATAACCTACTATGACGTGAAGGACTTAGTCAGCTCTAATGGTGTAATGAAAAGTTACAGTTACCAACCATCACAGGATTGGGAATGCTTGTAATTATCCTAAATGCAGGTGCAATAAGGCCTCCTTTGAGCCTCTGGACTTTTTTGGAATGGTTGGCTGGGGGATTAAGAAGTTTTAATGGATTCTTTACCAATGTGCAGCCACAAAGACACACACACACACACACACACACACACACACACACTATCATAATGCAAAGCAAGTGTGCTAAGCTGAGGATAATCACTCCAAACTTGCACTAACTAGGAACATGTGGAACACATCAACCTGTTGAGTTGACTTGATTCATGCATTGTTGGTATGTGTTGTGTGTGCTGGGCAGAGCCTGGAGGCAGACCCAGCACTGTGGGAAAGGGAAGATCACTTTGCCTTACAGGAACCAGGTTGAACTCATTAGAGCAACAATGATTGGGATTGTGGCAGGGATGGTTTAATGGACCTGTTGCTCTTCCAAAAGTCAATCAGTATACAATAAGCAGGACAAAAACGGCACACACAAATCTACCAAACAATTCCACATTCTGAATTCTATATTGGTAGTCCAACCAAAGAGAGAGCAATACAAGAAGTCTAACAAAGAAGCCACAAACAGAAAACTCATTCAAGTTAGTGCAACAGGACAATCTCAGTCTTTAAATTTCTTTAGCCAGGCTCCTGTAGATATTGATGAAAATAGGTCCAGTCAGATGAAATATCAATGATGATATGCACAGATGTTAATTGATGAAAGGAAGTCCAATGAGATGAAATATTGAAGATGTTACGCACAAAGGTTAGACAGGGTGTCGGCGTTTGTCCCCTGTTTCGCCCATGGACAGTTTTGGGCTTCTTCAGTAAATTCTTTCCCAGGGTTTACTGTATTTTCATACATACAAATGCCAGCTTGGCTCTGTGGTTGGGTTTGCACGGCACTGACCTTGCCTCGCCCCATTTTTGTTACGGTATAATGCAGCGACTAAGCTGGAGGGAGGTTTGGTGAGTGGCACAGCCCTGGCACGCCATCTGCTACTACCGGTACGTGGCAGCTGGTTTCATTCATTCCAGTGAAAGCCTGTAGATCAGGGGTAGACAGAGAGTGGTCTCCTTATCTCCTCAGGCCTCCTTCTTGCCCACAGAGAAATGAATGCCTGGAAAGTGTGATTGTTGCTGGCTTCCTGCAGGTTTGGCTCTTACATTTTAGTGCATTGTTGTAAAAGCTTCCTCAAGAGGCAAAATAAAAATAGATAAAGTAAATAGCAACAAATCAGTTGTCAGGCTTCTAATTCCTCTGCTTTGCAAATGGGCAATAAAATAAAGCATTTTGCTACTGTGTAATTTCTTTTGATCCTGTTGAACTTTACTAAGACGGAGTGGATATGGAGGTGACAAATTCTGAAGCAACAGGTTATCCCCCACTCACAAAGCTACCAAAAAGGAGTGTGGAACCTTTTTCAGCCTGAGGGTGGGAAACCTTGCTGGGGCCACCTGCCAGTGGTGGGCATGTCCAGTGGCAAAAGTGGGTGGAGCAATGAATGTGGATTTTACCATTACAGCCACAACTCCCTCTGTTTCTTCCACCCAGGTTAGCAGAGTCATCGTAGGCGACTTCCAATTACACAAACACACTCATCGAGGATGTGAAGCAAAGGTGGCGAAGAGAAGTGGGGTTGGTCTGGGGAAAATCTCAAGGGCCAGACATTTGACCCCTAGGTCTGAGTTTCCCATGGAAATTTGGTACTTGATTCCCCCCCCCCCCGGAAATCACTCAGGGCATAGCTCAGTCCCACAGCAGGCTATGGTGGCCACCAACTTGGATGACTTTAAAATCCACAGAGGAGAGGGGTCCTAGCCTTGTTGGCTATGCTCTTTGCCTTCATGATTGGAGGCTGCATGCTTCTGAATGTTGGTTCCTGGAAGCCACAGGAGAGGAGAGGGCTGTGGTCCTGCTTGTGGGTTTCCTACTGGCATCTGGTTGGCGATTATGAGAACAGGATGCTGTGGACTAGGTGGACCATTGGCCTGATCTAGGAAGCTGTTCTTATGTTCTTACTCATAGGACTTGAAGCATGAGGTCACAGAACAAGACCATCACTAATGCAATTCAACAGAAAAGTCTCCATTATCTTGAACAAAAAAATATGAGGGGCAAATGAAAATGCCCTCCAAAAATCATCCATCATATCTGTGGCTGTGGAAATAAGGGAGAAGGACTGGAATTTTCCATCCATTGAAGGGGAGCCCCCAGATGCAAATTCAACTTTTAATAGGCTGGAGTGGTGACATCCTTTTCCTATTGTTGCAGGACAAGTAGTTAGTAGTTCCTATTGTTGCAGGACAAGTAAGGCTTTTATAAACAATGGGTGTATTTTACATTTTTGTATTTTGTATGCTTTTATGATGGTAAGCTGCTTTGAGACGTTTTGTGTAGTAAGTGACTAATAAATGCTTTCTGCCACCATCACCCCTTATATCCCTGCCTGATCACTGAGTTCTTGCAGTAGTCGCTGATAGTGGTTCCCTAGAGCTGGGGTGCATGACTCATAGCCACCAGGAGTCAAGTGTTTGATATTGTGGGCCTGATTTCATGGAATAGAACTCCCTTCCATATCCCTCAGGAGGCAGTGGACTCTCCTTCAATGGAAGCATTTAAACAGAGATTGGATGGCCATCTGGCAGGGATTGTTGAGCTGTGATTTCTGCATTGTAAGGGGTTGGGCTAGATGACCCTCAGGGTCCCTTCCAACTACAGTTGCACAATTCCAGTTGACACCTGACAGGTCTCCTCCCTGTTGAAATTCTAGCACTCGCTGAAGGCTTTAAAAAAAATTTCCAGAAGCCATTTTAACCGAGTTCTGATTTTATAACTTTAACCGATTTTTAATTGCATTGAACTGAGTTCTTGTACACTACTTACAGGCTGTATAAAATGATTGAAATATTCAGAAAATTATTTCCTGGGTGGAATTTTCACAGCTTTCATTTTCTTCGACTACTTGACTCAACATCAGCCACAGAGATGGCCTCAATAGGTAGGGCAGTGCCCCTTTAAGTATACAATCCTTATTTCCAGGGAAGCATCACTCTGAGGTAAGAAATTCTTGTCCTCCTTTCACAGTTGCTCACACGCCCCCATGTGGGCAAGAAGAGATACGGTCACAGGATTTCCAAGTAGGAAGAGTCCACAGTTGTAATTCCATTTCTGCAGGTCAGTGTTGCATCATTAAGGATGCAGTGAAGATGCCTTGCCCCACATCTGCCTATTCAATCACTTTGGCCTGCAGAACTTCCCTTTTAAAAGTGCCGTATTATATTTGTTCCACATTTGTGATGGGTCCACCTTTTAACGTGGCAAGACTGATGCTTTGGAACTCCCTGCCTGTTGACATTACACAGGCAGGTCTGTTGCTTTAGATCAGGCATAGGCAAACTCGGCCCTCCAGATGTTTTGAGACTACAATTCCAATCATCCCTGACCACTGGTCCTGTTCGCTGGGGATGATGGGAGTTGTAGTCCCAAAACATCTGGAAGACCGAGTTTGCCTATGCCTGCTTTAGATACCCATTGGAAACTTTCATTTCAGCAAGCCTACTTTGACAATTACCTATATTCCTTTTTTAAATTTACTGGTTTTATTGATAATTATTTTATGTATATTTGGTGTGTGTGTGTGTGTGTGTTTAAATCATTTCCTGCATTTTAGTTGGGTTTTCTCTACAATTTTATTAGGTACACTGCTTAGAGAGCTTTGTGATTTAATATATATGGAATAATAACTAAGAGAAGGATAGCATTGCCTTCTCTCATGGTGACATTTCCTTGTAAGAGCAATGAATCAAATTATTGGACAGCCTCACTCTTACTTCCAGCAAGAGCTTGTTGAACATAAGGAGAGCTCTGCTGGTTCAGACCAAAGGCCCATCTAGTCCAGCATTCTTCTGTCACAACCACCAAGCCAATGCCTGGAGGACTTCTCAAGAAGGACATGAACACAATCAAAGTCCCTCAGCTGACTTCCCCGTCAACTAGTATTTGGAGTCATATTAACAACTGGGAAACAGTTTACTGACAAGATTGCCTTACCCCGTATACTTCACCACTGCAATCTGCGAAACTGGCACTATTAGAGGTACCACAAAATACTCCTTCCACTTTGGTAAGAAATGGATCATTTAGTGCAGGGGTCAGCAAACTTTTTCAGCAGGGGACCAGTCCACTGTACCTCAGACGTTGTGGGGGTTGGACTATATATATATTTGGGGGGGGGATTGATGCAAGAGCACCACAAGCCCTGGTGGCTGATTACCTGTGTCTTGCGAGCGGCAGGGGCTGGCGGTGGCAGCGGGATGATGAGCAGCGAAAGGGCTCTGGAGAGGGCTGCTTAAAATGGCGACCACTCAAGCGCTGCTGCTGCTGGCATCAACAAAGCCCAGCCCCCTTCCTCCTCTAGGCAGGGTGGGGAGAAAATAGGAGGGAGGAGGGAGGAGGCGCCGCTGTGTGAGAAAGAGAGGGAAAGAACGCGCTTGCTGGCGATCCACGCAGTGATTCCTGGACTATCTGTGGGCCGGATCCAGAAGGAAATTGGGCCTGATGCAGCCTCGGACCTTAGTTTGCTGACCCATGGTTTAGTGTGGTAAACCCCTCCGCCCCCAAATTTGGAACTCCTTCCCTGTTGACATCCAGCAGGCACCTTTACCATGCTCTTTTCAAAGCCTGCTTAAAACACTTCTGTTTAGGCAAAGCCTATTCAGACATGTGGAATGTTGACTTACATTTTTAAAATCAGGTTTTTAACTTAACCGTTGTTGTTCTTTTAAAAAGTGTTTTAACTATTTCTGTTCTCAACTTTTTTTTATTCTTTCTGCGTACAGCTGTGAGGTTTTCTTACAGTCAAACAGTATATAAATCTGGTGAGATAGACAAATAAATGTGTGGTATCCAACTAGATTCTGTTCAGATTAGACCCTTGGGAAGATTAGGCCCACGTTAAGTCACTGCCATCAATTTCAAGGGGACGGTTACTCATTGTCTCTAAAGCTTGGAGGCGATATAGAGCCATCATGTCTAGCAGCCATTGAAAGCTTCATCCTCCATGTATTTCTCCATACATTTGAGGTTTTATATATGAATACTAGCCTATGCATGCTTACCTAGGATTAAGACCCACTGGACACAGTTGGGTTTATTTCTGAGTTTACTCCATGCATCTACTTGTATTCAATGCCCATGGTCTAGGCATTACCATACCAGACTTAATTTGGGAGTCAAAGTCTGAATCTCAGTTTGGAATAACATTAATGAATTTGCATCTCAGGAAGGGATCTTGGTTTCTATTAATAAAGACATCAGTGGAGGCCAGTGGAGAGGCTGTGCCTATCTGCCTTCTCAGATGGTAGACACCGGCTCATTAGCCTTAAAGCATATCCACTTGATAAGCCTACTTATTCCATATAGAAAGAATTGAGAGGACAGACAACCCAAATGAAGATGCCAGAATGAACTCATTCATTATTAACTGCTTCCTACACGCAGAGAGAGGTGCATTTTGACTTATGTACAAAAAGTGAGCAGCAGAAAAACGAGCAGCCGTGGAGAAGAGATAAGTCAGGTCTTAACTGACAGAAACGCAAAGGCTTCCCATCTCCACCATGCCTGGAATGCTATCTAAGGAGAACCTGTTGCATCAGGTCAATGGCCAATGGCCCATATATTCTATCTGTTATTCTTAGAGGTGCTGCACAGGAATATTAACATGGGTCCCATAAATTTCCAGACCTATTCCCCTCCACAAACTTATTCACTTCTACATCTTTTTTTCCAGAACATGGAATAAAGTGGTGGGCTAGGACCTGGGAGACCAGGGTTAAAATCGGCCATGAAAGTGGCTGTGACCAGTCACTGTGAGGCCTAGCCTACCTCACAGGGTTGCTGTAAGGATAACATGGGGAAAAGGAGACCCGTGAATGCCATCTTGAGCTCCTTGGAGGATAAGAGCAATGGATATAACCATAAAACTGATAAATAAGGAATAAACAAAATGAAAAGTCTCTCTCCAACCTGCCTGGACTATTATCCGTGACTTACTACGTGTCCACAGAAAATGGTAGCGACACCGTCGCAGTCTCTTTAGAAATAAATATCCTCCTGCAAGAGGAATAGCCTTGCAGTCTTCAAGCAATATTATTGACAATAAAAATATTATATAAAAAGAGATACTTTAAAGATGCAGTAGCTATGTCTGAAAATTAAATATCCCAGCCATTAATTTTTCCATCTCCAAATTACCGAAAAGCAACCGTCCACACTAAAGTCTAACCGCTTGTAAAATTGGATTTTTGAAGAGTAAGTCTCTCTTAAAAAAAAAAAAAGTAATGCTGGCCAAAGGGAGGAAATGAGTGCAGGAGGGGCTGCAGAGCATTGCTCTGAATCTGTCCCACACCCTGTTACAGATGCCAGGATTCGTGCTGATCACATCAGTGTTTTCACACACTGAGATTTAAAAGAGCTGAGAAAGAGAGAGAGAGTAAACCCCACAAAATGTGGAACAGTGAATGATTCAGGGGAACATCTGGGTTAAGGGTTCGAATTTGCATAGGTTGCTGCACAAACTGGACTTCATCGAATTGAGAGCCACTTCTTCCACGCCTTCTTTAAAGTGTGGCAGAGCACCTGCCCACACATCTACTTAGCAGTGGAGATGCTTGTTTTGCCTTCAGGCTCTCGCCCCGTCAGTGTGAAACAGATGCAAGCATAAAAGTGCTCTTTGCAGTAGTTTCATGCGTTCAAGTCCTCCTCACACATGGCCATGTGGAGGGGCCATGGTGCAGTGGTCAAGAGCATCTGCTGTGCATGCAGAAGGTCCCAATTTCAATCCCCAATGGCATCCCCAGATAGGGCTCGGAGAAGACTCCCGCCTGAAATCCTGAAGAGCTATTGCCAATCATTGTGAGCTAAATGGACCAGACTTCCAGGGCCATCTTAGGCACATCGGCCGCCCTGGCGCGGCGCTCCCTCCGGCGCTCCCGTGCCCCGGGGAGTGGTGGTGGTGGGCTGGTGGGGGGGGAGGGTGGTGTCCAGGGGAGAGTGCGAGGTGCGGGGCAGGGAGGTCCGGCATGCCACCTTTGCGCCTCTCTGCCTCTGGGGCCGCCTCCCAGCCCCGCACCTCACACTCTCCCAAGGACGCCACCCTGCGCTTGCAGGGTGCCCCTGGGGGGGCCAGCGCCCTGGCGCCCTGCACCAATAGGACAAATGGACAAGACAGGGCTGCAGACTTCATTCAGTACTGCATTCCAGGACAGTGTCCAGAGAGTCTGCCAGAGCTTTCCATTAGTACAGACACTCAATAGGAGTATTACTATTTACTCCTCTAGTACCCAGCAGCACATCACTGGATCCAGTGACCAGTGGTGTCACTGGATAGCTGTGATACTTTTCATCAACAGTTGCAACATTGCCTTGGCCTACTGTGCTTTCTTTTTAATACCATCATTTCTCCTCCTTGTCATTCTGCTGTCTGTGGGCTAAATTCCCCTCCGAGTTTGTATTTAATCATGTTTACCTTAGTGGCTTTTTATTCTTAATTCCTGCCCATTTTTCTAACCTCTTTGAGATCCTTTGTGCTATTATTCTGTCCTCAGCGGCACTTGCAACACCTCCTAATTTACCATCATCTGCGAATGTAATTAATGTACAGTTTTCCCCATCCTTCAGATCATTAATAAAGATGTTAAATAAAGCAGTGCCTACTACTGATTATGTATTTGAAGGAGAGAGGAAGTTACAATGGGACGCAAGCGCGTCATAAATTATTGGCTGGGAGTTTGGGTTACTGCATTCATAGTTGGCCCATTTGTTATGGATGCAAACACAAATCAATCATTTGGCCTCACATGCAAAGATTAGTCTATGTCTTCTACTTGTGTTGACTGGAAACAAAGACCATTCCAAGACGTAAGGCTGTCTGATTGGCTGCACAACTCAATCCATGAGGTACTTCTCCAGGAACCTAGGGAGCTACCTTCTACCGAATCAGACCATTGGTCCATCTAGCTCAGTATTGTCTCTACTGACTGGCAGCGGCTCTCCAGGATTTCAGGCAGGAGTGTTTTCCAGCCCTTGCTGGAGATACCATTGGGGATGAGCTATGGACTTTACAGCAAAAAAGAGGGCTAGATCAGATGAGCATCATGACAGTCTTGTGCCTCGGCTCCATCACTAAAGAATCCGATTTCTTCTCTCTAAAAAAATGATAGCCCTAAATTTAAAGTCCCTTTGCGGTATAATTGTTGCTGAAATGTTTTGCTCCAGCAGAACATAGTTGCACAAGAAAACTGATAATCAGTTTACTGCTAAATTCATTGCACAATCTATTGTGTGTTAAGTTTCTGCCAGTGCAGCTGTTGCATGGGGTTTCTCTCTTGCAAAACATTAAAACTCACCCATCTGATAGCACAAGAATTATTGCTCTAGCAGGCAAAGGACCCTGAATACAGTGCAACATCTAGACGCACCCTAGGGGCATGCATGGATCTTAGTGCATGGAGGGTAGCAGAATGGTGGAGAACAGTCTTCACCAAAGGTGTTGTGGGCTTTGAAGACACTCAAACTCAGGACGCAAGGGAGAAACATGCTAAGAGGAAGGCACGCTTAGCAAATCCACACCGTGATCAACTCCTGCCCGGAAACCAATGTCCCCACTGTGGAAGGACACATGGATCCAGAATTGGCCTCCACAGTCACTTATGGACTCATTGTTAAAACCGTGTTTATGGAACACAATCTTACTCGGCTATGAGTGATCGCCTGTCATGGGCCAGGAGTCGGCTTCACCTGCTGAACAGCAGGTGAAGGGGGGAGAATGCAGAGTCACTCCGCCTGCAGCTGTTCAGCCTTCAAGGACGCAGAGGAGAAGGCACTGATTAGAACCAGCTGGCTTCAGCCTTCTGAGCTTCCAGCAGCAGTCAGATGCTAGCAACAATGCTTGTAGTTCCTGGCCCTACCTTGCTGCTCCCTGCTCATCTTGACTCTTGACCCCATGATCATTTGATTCCCTGACCCCTGGACCATCTGACCACACAGATTGCTATTCACCCAACCCTAGGACTGGACCTGACTTTGGATGCTAACTCTGCTTCTAGGCAAGTACCCTCAGAGACTTTTCTGGTTGGCAGGCCTCCCGCTCCACTGAGCTCTGCACGTTGTCGCTCAGCAACAAGATGGTGACAACTCCCAACCTTTGGCTTATGTCAGAAGATATGTACAAGTTGTACAACCTTAATCTTTCTCTTGGGACATTCTTCATACAAGGAAGTGAGTGGACAGAATTCCATCCCCACACCAAGTTCATATAGACACATCTGTTGCATGACTAAGGCATGGTGATAGATGGTGGTATTTGGATCTGGGATGACCTCTGCCCAAAGAGAAGGCAAACTAACCTGTGGGTTTTTCCTACATAATAAGGTTCCAATTTATGCATCTAAACAAAATGGCTGAAACACAGGAGAGTTTCCTTATACTGAGATACACCACTTTCCCACCTGACTCAGTTTCACTTGTGCTGGCTCACAGTTGCTATCCAGGTTTCCAGGCAGGGGCCTGTCCTAGCCCTGTCAAAGACAGAGATCTCAAGGATTGAAGCAGGGACCTTCTCCATGCTAGGCAGCTCTGCCTCTTAGCGGAAGCCCTTTCATTTTGCAGACCATGACTTCTCAACTAAAAAGCACCTCAAAGCAGCGGGTGGCTTGCAGAGCCATATCCCTTCATCCGAATCACCATGCCCAAGGGAGGAATCTGTTGGCCTGGTCTTGTTCACTGCTCTTGGATGCTACCAGTTCAGCTGCTCAGAAGGTGGGGCTGCAGCCTTCAGATTCAACAATGGTGTTGATGTACCCTGAGCTTTACAAATTCTGAAATCCCCCAGACCGTGCAAGTAAAATGAGTTGGAAATATAGTATGAACATCTTGGGAAATTTAACTGCTGTTTAAACTGAGACTCCGTAAATGTTGGCCTAATGGAAGACAATGGGCTGCAGCCAGAGTTCCATGGGGTTGAAATCCATGAACTGGATGTTCTTGTGGATGGAAGAGGCAGAGACAATTTTCACCAACTCCTCCTTCCTTCCACATCTCCCCCTACGCCAACACAAATCCTCTTTGGAACAGCATGGGGTGGTGCTGGGAATTACAAGGGAATTGGCAAAGTATAGCTTCTCTACCTCCCCCATGGTAGCATCCAGTTCAAGGAATGAAACTGAATGTTGAAAGCTTCGGGACAGGTAAAATAAAGGACTTCTTTATGCAGGACAGTTAAGACTATGGAACTCATTCCCACAGAAGGCAGTGATGGCCACCAACTTAGATGTCTTGAAAAGAGGATTAGACAAATTCATGGAGGAGAAGGCTGTCAACTTGTTTTGCCTCCATGGTTGGAGGCAGTAATACTTCTGAATTCCAGTTGCTAGAAAGGAGATTGGAGTGCTGTCATGTTCCAGTCCTGCTTGGCAGTTTCCCACAGTGATTGTTCTAAGTCATTGAAAGATACTCGGAGTCCAGTGTGACTTTCATGCTCTTTATTCAGCTCATAGTAGTGAGGAATGTAGTTCCCCCAAAACGTTTGCTTTATATACACTATTTACACAATGGGCCCCACGTGATTGGCTAATTCCGGGATACTCCTGTATGCCAATCAGAGTGCGGATTCACTTCCACCTGGAGCTGGATTGGGTGGCTCCTGCAGACCAATCAGACTGCTGCAATCTCAATCCTATTGTTCTGGGACCAATCAGACTGCTGCAATCTCAATCCTATTGTTCTGGGACCAGTCAGACTGCTGCAATCTCAATCCTATTGTTCTAGGACCAATCAGACTGCTGCCGTTTGGATCCTATTCAACTCAGTACATAACAGTCATGGAGCCACATCTGTATCTTTGAGGACATTATGGTCCAAATGGCAATAAGTGGAAGTGGTTGACCATCTCTCTCTCTCTCTCTCTCTCTCTCCCTCCCTCCCTCTCTCTCTCTCTCTCTGTGTGTGTGTGTGTGTGTGTGTGTGTGAGAGAGAGAGAGAGAGAGAGAGAGAGAGAAATAATTCCATGGGAAGAATAGGGGTTAGGTTGGACATAAACAAGATAAGGTTGTATCCAACTACTCAGAAAAGACCCATGGAAATTATTGAACCAACGTTAGTCACGCCCATTAACTTAAATGGATCTACTCTAGGTAAGGCAAGCACCTGGGAGTACCTTTAGACTGCAGATGTCAGAGCATGGTTGGACTGCTGATAAGTAGATAGGCTTACCATATAGTCTGTTTTGGGGTTTGTTTGTTTTTTGTCTTGTATAAACTATAGTTTGTTAGAAAGCTTGATTTTTCTGCTTTGCTTTGCCTGGATTGCATTTGATTGTTTTATTTTCTGCAAACCGCTTTGAAGGCCTTTTGGGGATGAAAGGTAGTATACAATTATGCAGATAATTATATTTTTGGACTGAATTAATTTTTTTCGAGCCAGCTATCTGGATTGTGGTGTAAATGATTTGCAGAGATTGAGTTGTTGTTGTCGTCCCCTCTCCTTTCTGTGTGATATGCAGTGTATATACTGCAATGTCCATCACTCCTGATGCTCATGTACAGCTGCCAGCTCCAGGGATAGGATGCCCCCAAACAGGAAGTTTTTTGGGGGGGAGGGGAGTAATTGGCGGGTGGGCTGTTGCTTTCATGTCCTGTTTGTAGACTTCTTGGCTAGTCCCTGGTGAAAATAGGATGCTGGACTAGATGGGCCATTGGTCTGATTCCACAGGGCTCTTGTCGTGCTCTTACTGCAATAACTGATAAATTGTCATGTACCAGTGAAGCTTCTGCTGCACCCTGGAGCCTTCCTCTGATTGTTGTGGCTGTAAAAAGGAGTGAGCCCTCCTCTACATTTTATTGGGCTCCTGTGCCAATTACATAGAGTATAACAGTTTACGCTGATGGAGCAACATTACCTACATTATTTCTCCAGTGAATCTATGGAAATCAAAAACCAACCTGTTTTAGTGGCCTCTAGCTCTTTCTTAATTCTTCTTACTGTTCATAAGAAAAATAATAATAATGCACTGGAAACCACAAAAAGGAGCAAACATTTCCCAAGGATGACCAATTATTATTTTTTTGCAATATGTTTAGTATATGATTATTGACATTACTAGTTGTAACAAACTCCAAACATTTCCCCATTATGGTAGTGGCCAAGTCTCGATCTTCTCTATTCAGAACAGTATAATTGGCATTGTGGATGTCAGCAGCAGGGATTTTGGAGTTCTTGTAATGTCCTTTCTCCATTCAGTTGAGATTTGCTGTTCCTTTAACTATAAAGTCACTTAGCAGATTGGTAGACAAAGTTGCATTTTGGGGTCAGATTACAAAATACACCAATATTGTTTCTGAAAAGCGGATTTGTATAACAAATCAGTCTCAAAATAAGTAGATGATAGATAGATAGATAGATAGATAGATAGATAGATAGATAGATAGATAGATGATAGATAGATAGATAGATCTCAGCCCTAAATAAGATTTCTGATTATAAACAAACTATTTACAAACTGATTGTAAATAAACTAAGAAATGCATTTCGGGTATTAACACACATGACACTTAAAGCTGATGTGAACTTTTTGGTAGGATCCAGACTTGCAGAGCAATCCTAGCTGCCAATCCAGGCTCTTCTGTAAGGAGGAGGGTGGAGCCACACTGTTCCAAAGTCCTCAACCTAAAAAGCAGTAGCACAAATGCTATTGCTGGTAGTATACCTGCCAGTAGTTACCGCCATGTGAAAAGGATAGCAGGGGTGAGCTCATTTGCACTACCCCCCCATCATGTCTGTGGCTTCATCACCTTCAACATATTCAGAAAGCAGACCTCTGCAGGGACTCTAAGCTCCCCCCCCCCCCACAATTTTGGGAAATTAGAGTTCAAAGTTTTGCATGTGTGCACACATTTATTATGAATGCACAATAAATGGATGTCTGGATGTACATCCATGAGTATGAAAGGTTCCTCATTGCAGAAGCTGGCTTTCCAAAATGTGGAAAGGCACGGAGCCAGTTACTTGGGATCCCTACAGACATCCATTTATTGTGCATTCATGATAAATTGTAGTCAGGATGCCAACAAGGAGGTTACACACAACCCCAGAACATGTTGCAGAAGGCATCTTCAATCAAGGTTCTGGCCCAGCAGACTCATGTCATCTATGCTTCTTGCATGATAGTTGGTGGGTGGGAGAAGAGAGAATGGCTTATATCTGTATAGAAATCTGATGCTAGATCTTAAGGGGAAGTATCCAGCTCTGAAATCTGTCATATCTGACAGTTATAGAATTTGACCCCCTATGGTTGATTCTGTGGTTTCTTCTAGCAGTGGGCTTACAGGTTGGTGTGGAATGAAGGATGGGTTTCTGTGCCGGGACAACGGTTCCTCCAATGCCCTGTACCCCAAAATGGCACTTCATTCATCAAAAGCTGTTGCCTGCCTACCACGTGTATGACGATTTGTAGCTTCACCTTACAATAAGGTGTGTGTGTGTGTGTGTGTGTGTGTGGCATAAATAACCATGTGTTGTATAAATAATTACATGTAGGGATGGCAATAAAACACAGTAGACATATTAATACTTTCGACATACGAGAATGGAAATGCCAGCATTATTCTGCAAGTGAAGGGGGGGGCATTATATGTTGAATGGACTCACGTAGAGAACGTTTTCCAAAGTCTGCTCCCCCCCTTGGCTGTTGGTTTTTTTTTTTCCAGGTCACACTAGCATTATAGTTAGCAAATTGATAAGGTTCCTCCGTTAAGCTTTATTACTTCTGACATGAGCCGATGACACTTTATAAAAAGAAGTAATCCAGAACAATCTCTAGGTAATTAACACCTAGATAAACAAACATAAATTTCTATATTGCATTTATTTGGACTACCACTCAAATATGCGTGAACCATGCTTTTTTAATTAAAAGATAAATCTATGTGACACTTAGCCTCAAACTTAATTATTCAGCATAGTATAATAAAAAATACAGCCCATTAAATGTGTCTTGCTCTGTATTTCTGTATTAACAGCAAAACAGTTCACTCTGGGATCATTTAAATTTTCTTCCCTCTCTTTTCCTGTGATTTCCCTGTTCACCGAGGCTCGCTCACACCTTTTTCCCCCCACCCCCTTTTCTAAACATGACTTTAGCAACACCAACAAGTGAGGAGCAACAAAAATATTTTGGTGACATTGTAATCCTGCCCTATATTATTCTACAATCAAAACCACAGATTTACCCTTCTGTCCCAACACACCTATCCACAATTAATTCAATTCAGTTTTCCTAATTTGCACCTTTTGAAGCAGGAAGCATATTTTTCAAAGGCAATACTTTGAAATTAGAACTTCTCTGAATTTTGAAATGCAGTTCTCCAGTCAAGCAATGTGTACAAAATAAAAAAATGCATACACTGGGGTAAATTATGGCAGTGTGGCGTAATGGTTAAGAGCGGTGGACATGTAATCTGGTGAACTGAGTTTGATTCCCCGCTCCTCCACATGCAGCTGCTGGGTGACCTTGGGCTAGTCACACTTCTCTGAAGTCTCTCAGCCTCACTCACCTCATAGAGTGTTTGTTGTGGGTGAGGAAGGGAAAGGAGAATGTTAGCCGCTTTGAGACTCCTTCGGGTAGTGATAAAGCAGGATATCAAATCCAAACTCCTCCTCCTCCTCCTCCTCCTCCTCCTCCTCCTCCTCCTCTTCTTCTTCTTCTTCTTCTTCTTCTTCTTCTTCTTCTTCTTCTTCTTCTTCTTCTTCTTCTTCTTCTTCATATAAATGCATAGTTAATGAGAATAACATGCAGAAATGCATTATATTAGGGGGGAAATTCTAGCAATAATGCTGTGGGGGGAAATGAGAAATGTAGAGAACCGCGATTGACAGATTCACCAGATAAAAGAAGGTCCTTCTTCACACAGCACATAGTTAAACTATCAAACTCTCTCCCATAGGAGGTAGGGATGGCCACCGACTTAGATGGCTTTAAAAGAGCATTGGACAAATTCCTGGAGGAGAAAGCAGATGATGGCTACTAGCCATGATGGCTATGCTCTGTCTCCATAGCTGGAGGGAGCAATGCTTCTGAATACCAATTGCTGGAAACTGCAGGAGGGGAGAGTTGCTATTGTGCTCAGGTCCTGCTTCTGGGTTTCCCATAGAGGCATCTGGTTGGCCACTGTGACGACAGGATGCTGGACTAGATGGGCCATTGGCTTGATCCCAGCAGGCTCTTTCCTGATTCATAGATTCATGGCTTGTGTCAAGTACAAAGACCCCGAAATCAAAACCACTCTAGTTAAGAATAATTTTGTTCAGCTTAACAATACACAAGGTAATGGGGTTTCCCCCCTCCCTCCCTCCCTCTCTCCACTATGTGGTTAAAATACAGATGTTAAACAGATAGGAGAAGAATTCTGTTCCCCAGTGACACTAGACAGAGGGGTTATAGGCCTTATAAAAGTTTCAACAAGAAACATTATCTTAAAGCTGAGAGCAGCTTTCAAATGATAGGTGGAGAATGTCTTGTCAAGACATTCACCATCTGTACAGGAAGACTGCTTGTGTAGCTGAAATCTTCCTAAATGGTTTTTTTGTGAGATAATACTGTTTAATAATATTTGTGGATATTCTGCTTCCGAGAGCCAAGATGGGCTCCAGCTGCCACAAACCTTGATGGAAGGCCTCCTAGCTCAGAGCTCCTTCCAAAGGCCAAATGGACAGTTTTATCATAGGCTCCTACTGTCCATAGGGGCGGGGTCTAGAGGAGATGGTTCACAATGATTTCAGTCAATATGGACACATACCATCTGCCTTACCTCTTACTTGGGTTAGTGAGCCAAATCGTGTGCTTGAAAACGTCCATAGGCTCTGGGAAACAGCACAAGAAGCTGTGTATTGATCCTCCAGTTAGAATTGAAAAATATTCCATTGAGGTTCACTGGTAAATATTTCCTTTGTCATATTCTGAATAGGACTATACGATATGCAAAGTAAAAAAATGGCCAAAATGAAGTGAGGGCTGAGCTGACCCTCCCTCCCGAAACTAATGCATTGCTCTAGTATGATGGAGAAGTCCCGTGCTTTTTTTCTGGGGGACACAGGGGGACACATACCCCTAAACATTTTGTGAATCTAACCGGAGAAAAAACTAAAAAACAAAATAAATAGTTTCTTCTCCAGCACAGTGAATCGTCAGTTCCGTTGCTACCCTCGATGATAGCCTCATTTCCTGTCACAGTGTTTCCTGAGTCTTAGATGGAATGAGAGTACCCCTAAATGGTTTGGTTTTTTTAGGGGGGGAGCACTGGGGAAGTCTAACTGGCAAGTTTAACTGGCAACATGACGACAGACCCTTGTAGAATGCTCTCCTCAGGGAGGCTCGTCTGGCACTTTCAATACATATCTTTAGGCACCAGGTGCAAATGTACCTCTTCAACCAGGTCTTTGGCTGACTGAACAATCTGTGCCCTTTTAAATGTGTCAGGGTAAGTTATTGGTTTGTTTGTTTTTGCTATTATGTTTGGGTTTTTGGGGGTTTTTATGTTGTAAACCTTTGGATGAAGAGCTGTATATAAATTTAATAAATACCAGTACAGGATAATAATACAATATCAGGATATACTTCCAAGCTGTCTCCCATTGTTGGGTAATTTCCTGATATTAGCAATGATGTTCTGTGGCAACTATTTAACACATTTGGATTATCAAGTGATAACAGCAATTATCACATGTGAGGTCATTGCCCACCCAAAGTTAATTAGCCAGGCAAGGCTGTGAATTGGGATGGGCGAATCTGGACATTTCTCTTTGTTTCTCATTTTTCCAGCTCTAGTTCAGTTCTCAACATGTTAACATTGGTGTGTGAATTTTTCTTTTCTTTTCTTTAAAAAAAGTCCTCATGAAATTTCATTGGCATTTGGCTCCAGGCGCTGATCTTTCTTCAGAGGTGGAGCTGGAGGAGGCAAGTAAAAGTATCAAATATTTTATCAAATATTTTATTGGGGTAGCTGATTCTTATCCAGAAGAACCCAGGCCGCCCCTCTCTCCTTTTGGCAAGGTGTGATACAATAAGTCAGGCAGTGTCATTTCTTACTGAGTCCCAACAGCAGGCAGATGCCCTTTTGCTTCTACTGTTAATGACGTGTGACTTAATGGTGAGATCCAGGCCTTATCTACAAGGTGTGCTTTCCTCCTGGTGTTACTCGCATCCTGAACAGGAGCGAAAATTTCTTGTTTTCATTTTTGTTTTCTTTTGGGTTCTCTGTATACTCTTCTGTATTTTTTTATGTAGTATACATGTTGGTTTATATGTAGTTTTGGAATTAAAATAACAACTTTTTAAAATTTCATCAGCATCCTTTGTGCACATTTTTCCCAATGTAATTTTTTAAAAATGCAATTTCCCCTATCATTTTTGTAATTTTCACTCATTTTGGTGCACAATTTGCCCTGGTACATGCATTTTGGTACACATTGCTTGGCTGGAGAACAGCACTGCACAATGTGGGAAAATGTGGGGGTGTTTTTCCAGATAGCTGTGTTTAGTTTGTGTAATGTTTCACAAAAGGCAAACTGGGTAGGTTCACCTTTAAATGCAAACAGAATCAACTTTCTCTCCCATCCCTCACTGTGTAAGAGTAAATAGAAACCAGGGCTTCAGCCAAGCAAATATGGGGCTGACGAAATTTTCACTGAAATCTGCTAGAGTTCTATTTTGCTGAGTTTTGCAATTATCAACAAGATGGCTCAGGTTCCTCACAGGTTCACTCATCAGCTTGATGAGCATGCAAAAGCTGGAACCAGAGCAGGTTTCCTAGAAATTATTTCTCCTCATAAAATGTGGGTGGTGGAGCTGTGATTATCTCTTTTTGACCATACCTAATATGGATCTCTGACGTGAAGTTACAGAAATAGTTACTAGTTTACTAGTTAAGAAAGCATTTGTAAAATGCAGTTGAAGCCATGCTCAAAATAAATGCCGTAGCATTTGTCAAGGAGCACTTGTTTGCAAAAAGAAGTCTTTAGGTCTTCACATTAGAGAACTGTTCAGGTGACTATTTTGCAAAAGCTCATTAGGCTACAATCCTTTACCTACTTACATGAAGAAGTGTGCATGCACACGAAAGCTCATACCAAGAACAAACTCAGTTGGTCTCTAGGGTGCTACTGGAAATAATTTTCTATTTTGTTTCTACTTACATGAGAAAAGGGCCCAATGAAGTCAATGGGGCTTACATCCAAGTAGGCACATAGGAATGCACTGTTGTTTGAATAAGGGGTGCAATCCTATGCATGCTGGATCCTATGCATGCTGAATTCAGTGGGAATGTTGCTTCCAGAATTTCACAAAAATAAATGGGTTAGAAAAAGGCTTCTCAGGCTGTGTACACACAATACAGTTAAAAGTGCACCCCCTTTTAAAAAAAGAATCCTGGGAACTTTTTAAGGGTGCTGGGAATTATAGCTATGTGAACAATAAACTACAGTTCCCAGTATTCTTAGGAAGGGGGGATATGTACTTTAGGACTGAACATGCAGTCAATTTATTAATTTATATCTGCTTTAAGCAGTTTCATGTGAGCGGTTTTTGAACCAAGTTGTACCTGCACTGAAACTGTGGAAATATGGAACACACCTGGTGTGTGTGTGTGTGTGTGTGTGTGTGTGTGTGTGTGTGTGTACGCGTGTGCGCGCTCGCTGAGTTGCATACTCCAAGCCAGGATATGAGTTGATGCCAGAAACTGGATATTCTCACACAATGACTGCTTTGACTGATGCCCAGCAAACTTTTATCTAAACCACCATGAGCTTTTGCCTGTATGGTTGTTGTGGGCCTGCTTTTACATAAGGAAGACCCAGTGCTTTTTTTCTGTGAGGACGCATGGGTATGCATACCCCTAAACATTTTGTGAATCTAAGTTTGGCCTCATTGAGGGACAGTGTTTCAATATGAGTAGGAAAATGAGATACCGCTAAGCCTTTTTTTTTTTTTTAAGAAAAAAAAAAGCACTGGGAAGACCTTATACTCTGAAAATGCTCCACCTTCCCTAAGTACATACAACATCCTGAGCCCAGATTTGCCCGGCTAAGCAGGTTAACATGGAACAGAGCTCTGGCACAGCCTCAGTCTCCATGCCTGGCTCAAGCAAAGGTTGCACCCACTTAAATACCTTGTCCTCTGCCAGATGATCTGAACCCAAAAGATCTTCCTGTGCTTAGGAATGCCCAGTTAGAATATTTTAATTACTCACTTTTTGCTTTTAAGCATCTTGTAATTTTGCTACACTTGCCACCAGGAATCAGACTCTAAAATAACAATGAGGAATTGGCCTGGCTGGTGAGTAGCATTGGTTCAACTCACACCTCAGCCTTTTCTGAGCTGGACCATTTCAGATGCCTGGTATATACAAAATATATCTGTATATACCAAAAACAAAACAAAAACAAAAAGTTAGCATGTCTTAGAAGGCCTTGCACACAGGCACCTGCACACAGGCACACATATTCAGTTTGGTTGTATTTTAAGTATGTTTTGTAACTGCTCTGGCAGATGAAGGGTAGGCTATGAATGTAACAGATAAATTGTTGTATATTGAAGCAAGCAGTTACCCCAAATGTAATGTAAAATAGCCCTACCCAGGAAACATTTCCCCACGCAATTGTGTGTTCTTCGTATCTTTCTCTGCTCATTCAATTTCATTTCCTTTCATTTGGAAGTCCTGAATTACTGGATATTACTCCTTTCAACAGGAGGTAGTCAAGATCTGATCTGATAGAACAGGGTGGCTCTCTGGAGATTCCTTTAAAACAGAAGGGTGTCATCTTTTGCATGTGCCTTTATAGGAAACATGACCATTTTCCAAAGTTGCATGTAGGACCTATGCAAACAAATGTTTTATTTTATGTGAAAAAGTGACTTTATACACATACTTTACCCCCTGCCCCATAGCACATAATCGATATTATAGAAAACAATTATTACTACATACTAAAACAGATTTCAACAGTCTTTTAATTAAGCACAATATATATACACATATAATATATATATCTGTATATACTGTTTATAGATTTGTTCCATAATACTAAGAGGATTGATCAAACACTCAGCTTAACTGCCTAACACTCGGGTAGCTGACTAACAATTGTGACTCCAGTGACATTTTTTTTCCTCAAATCTGCAAAAGCTGAAGCAAAATTATATCTGTAACTTCCTATTAAATATAAGCAAAGTAGGAAAATACCTCTCTTTCTCTCTCTTTGCCCCCAGAGGTAAAGGTTTTATTGCGTAAAACACTGGTTAAAACTGTACCATTTCAAATACATTTTTATTCTAACAGCAGAAAGAAAAAACAGTCATTTGCTGGGGGGGAAACAACTTTTAATACTTCTATACCAGAATAAAGTTCTGTCAACTGATGTATTATAATAATAAATAATGACCAAGAATAAACTTTAAATACAAAGGTTTTTTTTTCCTAATTGTTACAAGCATAGCAACAAAATCCTCTACTCTATTGATCTCAGATTTTCTCCAAGACAGATATTTTTTTTCTTCCTTTGCGTAGGAATGTAGACAGTATTTTGACCAATATCACAGACTACAGAAGTTACAGAGAAAAAACTTGACATGTTTAGATATGAGAAGCATGATGATATTCAGAAACTGACAATGTTTCACTGCTCCTGTCACTTGTTTGTATTCCAAGTTACAAATGTTCTGGAAAAAAATGCGGGGGGGGGGGAGAGGCTGATGTCAGAGGAAAAAGATAGGGACAGTAGCACCAGACCAAATGGATTCAACACACACATCACAAAGAACGGGAGAGGAATTTCCAGTGTCACAAACGGAATTATTGCCTGTCGTATCTGAAAATGCTCAGAAGACACAAAAAGAATACTGAAAAGAGCTCCGAAAAAGTGCAAGAAAATGGAATGTGGGGTCTTTTTTTTCTTTCCTCTTTTTTTCTCTCGCTAAGATACGGAAGGCGGCGCAAACACACAAAAGCAAGCGACCGAAACACAGTCACCAAACACGGTAGTGCAGTTAAAATCCTAAAGCTTACTACAGTCAGAAAGTCTTCAATTACATTTCAATCCTTTACCTAGGATCATGAGAAACAGTTGCATTAAGTTTATCAACTTGATTTAAGTAAGGCAGTGAGAACTATACTAGGAAAAAAAAAATATATCTCCCCAAAAATGAGAAAAGCAGCTTGCCCTCTGCCAGACAGGGGGCTAAGTTACACAGCGACCTCAGTTTAACTGAAACTTCACTTGGATGGTATTGTTTTTAATTTTATTTTTTTTCCTGACAGCGTATGCAAACTGTATTTCTTATTAGCCTGAGAATCTCTTTCCTTTCTTCCAGTCTCAGGGTAGTGCTACGAATTTTATTTACATTGATTGCAGTTTAGTGTTTTTTGTAAACTGCTGTAGGCAGAGCTGAAGTTTTTAAGGCCCTGGGGTTTTTTTTTACTCTGTGCTCCCAGCCTGCAAGGATATATATTGACTTTTTCTTTCTTACTTACAGTTTTTTTTTTAAAGTCTGAATGATTTTGTTTTTAGAAGAAGTTAATACTTCTCTATCATCTTAAACAGCACCAATTTTGCTTCTCTCAAAGGAAGTACATGAAAAGGCTAGAATCTTTTGCCACTCAAGTGGGTGTAAGGAGAAGCCATTAACTGGCTTTCTTACATTTATCTTTTTTCTTTTCCTCAGTCATGTTTTTCATTATAATCTCTCCAAAGCTTCCTAGGTGGGAAACGACAGGATTAAATTTGGAAGGGGCCAATTAGTAGAAAAGCTAAAATCTGCAAAAATATAGAACACGCTTTTTCTTTTTCCTTACAAAAAAACCAAAGAAATATTAGCTAACACATTTTTCGTCTTTCATCTCCCCCCCCCCCTTTCACTAGAGACAAGGGGCAGGATGTCTGGATTCATATTTTAGGTCAAATTGCTTGAAAAGAGATTTCTCCAGTAAAAAACAAAATACACTGTCCTGCACAATGTCTGCAACACTTTTAAAAAAAAAAGAATAATAACAACAGCACCCTAATAAATGGAAACTAATCTTGCCTGGGGAATCTTTCATTCAAGTCTCTCCCCCCCCCTTTCTTTAAAAAAAAACAGAAAAGAAACCAACTTTCTATTGAATAATAATTATTTCTCCTTTTTTGCACTGGTATCTTCTCTAGACAAGGCTAACTAGTTTCTCTATCCAGCACGCTCCTTCAGTATTGTATTTCTAAACCTCTCTATAGCAACCTACTTCATTAAAAAGGAACAAAATAGGAAGGGGGGGGAATCATTTCTCTCAATACTGCAAGTTCATCTAAAAAAAGAGAAAAATACAGTCCCCCCCAAAAAACCACATTGTACAATTAACTGCAGTGTTTTGCTGGCCTGCAGATTCCCCCTTTCTGCTCTAACCTTTGACTCATTTGGTCGTCTCTCTGTGTGTGTGTGTCTTTTGCTATATATAATATGTATATCTATATCTATATATATATATTTCAGAAATTAAAATGTTAACAGCACAATCCTTTTCAATACAGGTCAGCACTGACTGTAGCTTATGGGTCGTCTAAAATTTCTCTGAGAGTGCAGAGTTGGAGCACCACTTGGATTGATTTTCTCAGCAGGGACAGCTCCAGTCAGCCTGGCACCACCTCACTCGACCAACACGTCTCATTACGACGCTAGGCAAATGGCAGCAGTCGGTGTCATATTAAAAAGGTGTTTTCAACAATGAAAACACAGGAACACCCCCCCACACACACACACTTCCCCACTCCCACAATCTTCAAGGCAACGTTAAATCAGGAAGATAGTATTACAGATATAGATATATAGATAGATATTCTGGTAAGAGCATTCTTTCTGGATAAAGACCACTTTAGTGTTAGAAATGCGCCCTTTATTTCAGTATTTTTCACACACACACACACACGACACAGATACCTTGCAACCTGCACACATTTGGGGGAAGAAGAAGAAAAAACAACACCCACTTGATTTATCTCCACCTACATTGTTTGGAAGTACTTGTTGCCAGGTAACAGTTTAACAGCCATTTTCAAGGGCTGGTTGTTGTTGTTTTTTTTCCCTCTTTCTCTTTTTAGTTTGTGTGTGTGTGTGTGTGTGTGTGCGTGTGTCTTTAATGTCTTAAACATCCTGCACGCTTCTGGGAATTTGCACACAATCTGTTTTCCTCAGAAGGCAGTTAAGCAAACTCTCTGTGTTACCCGAAATGCATATCTAAAAAACTGTGTAAAATAATATTGCAATATACAGATTGATTTGTTCTGCGGCATTACTCCTGGGCCTGGCTGCCCTCCTCTGTTAACTCTGTCGAGCTCCCAGGTTTGACAGCTCCAGGTTCCTCGGAATTCCCAGAAGCTTCGGCGTCAACTCTGGAGCGCTTGAACCTGCGGTCTGGATACTGGCTGTTGTCAAAAGGCATGCGATGGACACAAAGGACGTGGGTCTTCAGATTTCCCTTCTGAGAGGCACTGTAGGGGCAGTATCTGCACTGGAAAGGCCGGTGACCTGTGCAACAGACAAACATTGGGTTAGCATTTCCTCAGGCCTGCAGGGGTTCCCGCCAATCACCCTCTGTAGTGCAGTTCACAGAATGGAATAATGTAAAAACACAGATCTCCCCTTCTCTTAGATGTGGACTGAATCATACAGCCCCTTTTTGCTTACACACTATACTGTACATTTAAAGCTCTGCCCGCCCCCCGAGTTTGTTAAGGGTGCTTGGAACTGTAGTTCTGTGAGGGGTTCCAGGGATTCTTGGTTGGCGGAGTGCTTCAAATGTATGGTGCATATGCAAGCCACAGCCTTCGCACAGGCACTGCCGTGCCTCAGTTTCCCAGGACGTGAAATTTACAGGACTTAATTGGCCAGAATCAGGGCCTCTCTGGTTCTGTTATTTTGGGCAAATTTCACACCAATTGTGCCCCCCACTCCCACTTCTTGAGATTCAGGATACACAGCATTCCCTGCCATGACTTTAGCACCTTAGAAAATCATCTGTGGATCAGTGCTGGGATATAGGGGTCAGAAATACATTCTATCAGTGGCGTGCAGTGAAATTTTTCATAGTGGAACAGTTGCGGCCAGAGGTGCTAGCTTGTGAGGGTGGTGGGGGGTTTGATGTTATGCGTGTGATGTTGTGACATCATGATGTCTTGCACATGAGCATTGCGCCTCCCTCCCTAAGCCGTGTAGAAGCTTCCTGTGCTTTGCAAAGGAGGTGGCAGGGGAACATTTAGGGCAGTCCAATGCCTGCATGCCACTGCATAGGTTTGGAATTTTTTTATAATTTAAAAAAGCAACAGCAAATCCCCAGTAACTTGTAAATATGCAACTTTGTAAATAATACTAAAATGACACATACAATTGAATGTCATTTTGCAGCCTATTTCAATAAACTAGTTTTATGGAATTTTAATGCCATGGCACACATTTAATTTGAATTCGATTTTCTTTCTTTTTTTCAAGTGGAAGAGGGACACTAAGGCACTCAATTTTAGAGAAGAATGGAAACAAGAAGGAAAGTTACAGAGGTGGAGTTAATTTTTTTTAGTTAGGCGAAAGGCAAGTAAGATGTGACACGATAGACGTTTGATGCATAGCATGATGAGAGTGGATGGAGAAAATTTCTTCTTCCTCTCTCCTAACACTAGAACTTGTGGACACCCATTGAAGCTGAATGTTGGTGGATTAAGAAGGAAGTTTGGAAAGCAATAAGGAAAGATTTTGAAACCTGGAGCAGATTAAAGTTATCAATATGGGGAAGAATCTTCATGATAAAGATGAATGTTCTACCAAAAATGCTATATTTGTTCCAAATGATACCAATTATAAATAAAGAGAATTGCTTTGAAGAATGGAGGAAAGATATAACGAGATTTGTATGGCAAGGAAAAACCCACAGATAAAATATAAATTATTGATGGGGAGAATTGGCATTGCCAAATTTAAAATTATATTATGAAGCAGAATGCTTAATATAAGTAAGAGATTGGATAAGATTGGAAAAAACTAATATATTAGACCTTGAAAGCTTCAATAATAGATACGGATAGCTTGCATATCTTAATTATGAGAAGGTAAGAGTCAATAAGGAATTTACAAATCATATATTAAAAAGTGCATTATATAAGGTTTGGAACAAATATAGACTACAGTTGGAAACACAGACACCTTGGTGGATATTGTCGCTAGAGGCATATGCTGTAAAAAAATTGAATATGAGGACAAATTGGCCAACATATAGACAGTTATTGGAAGAGGAACAAGGGAAATTCAGGTTAAAATCCTTTAAAGAGAAGGCAATATGAAATTGATAGATGGCAATATATACAACTTAGAAGTATATTTAATTCAGATAAAAAGAAAGGCTTTGCAAAAGAAGATTCAAAATTCAGTGTTATAATAATTCAGAGTAATAAGAAATTGTTATCTAAAGCATATAATCTTTTATTGGACTGGGAGTTGATGGATGAGGAAGTGAAAGAAATGATGATTAAATGGGCTCAGGATGTCGGGCAATGGGAGAAACTCTGACAAGAAGTTATACGATTTACCGCCTCATATATAATCAAAGAAAATTTTGTAAAGATGTTCCACAGGTGGTATTTAACACCAGTTAAGTTGGCAAAGATAAATTAATTGAAATCAAACCTTTGTTGGAGATATGGTGGAGAAATAGGAACAACAATACATATGTGGTGGAGGTGTGAGAAAATTAAGAAATTTTGGACAGTAATACATGAAGAATTAAAGAAGATGTTGAAAATATCAATAATAAAAAAACAGAGTCATATCTCCTTGGATTGATAGGGGAAGAAATACCACCGGGGGGGGGGGCGTTCCTTATATGCAAGTACACCAGCTAGAGTAGTGATTGCTGCTAAGTGGAAGTCACAAATTATACTCTCAAGGGAGGAATGGATCTGTCAATTAAATGAATATTTAGTTTTGGCAAAATTAACAGCTATTATAAGAAATCAACCGAATCAAAAATTAAAAAAAGGAGTGGAAATGTTCTGATGAATATATGGTAAAATATTGCTCAAATATATATATATATATATATATGCTAATATGCCTAGATTAAAATGTAAAGTAATTGAAGGAAGGTAAATAGAAAGGAAAGAAAATAATAGTATATAGAAAATATGAGAAGATTGTAGAATGCAAAGATTAATGTAACTTCAGAATGTAGAGGAAATCGAGTGGGGGTGGAGGGAAGTGGGGGAGGGACAAATGCTTGATTGATGAGTTAAATGATAAATACAATTATGGGTAGGGATGGGAAGGATGTGGTGACGGTTTTGGTATGTATGTACTGTGATGTATTTGTATTTCTATTATGATGTAATATGGAAAAACCTATAAAAAGAAGAAGAAGGAAGTCCTTGGGTCAACTGTGGAACTCGTTCCTGCAGGAGGCTGTTCAGGACAGGTAAAATATAGTACTTATTCACGCAGCACATAGTTAAACTACATAATTCCCTCTCACACGAGGCAGTGATTGCCACCAACTTTGATGGCTTTAAAAGAGCATTGGACGAATTCATGGAGAAGAGGGCTATCGATGGCTACTTGCCCCGATGGCTATGTTCTATTTCCACAGTTGGAGGCAGCAATGCTTCTGAATGCCAGTTGCTGGATTAAAAGCATTACAACTGAAAATCATGGCAATGGGAATCTCCCCTTTTAAACTACTGGAGCAGGATATAGTTCCTGCTAAAAGAACAGTAACGGGTAGATTAGAGGAGATGGACTTGCAGCAGAAAATGGTGTTGGGTAATGGTACCTGTTCACCTCTAAACCTTGGTTTACTACCCCCCCTAAAACTCCCAAATTATTTGAATTCCTTAACTTCCTCAGCTCATAGATATGCCTTTATAAAGGCAAGATTTAACACCTTCCCATCCAACGTGTTGGGAAATAGATTCTCCAATGGACAAATATCGCTCTTATGTGACTGTAATTGCAGAGCACCAGAATCGTTGTATCACATAATCTTTGATTGTGCTCTTCACTCATCGTCCAGGAGTAAGTTTCTTGCTCCATATTTAAAGGGAATTGCCGATGACTCGAACGAAGCCAAACTGAGATACCTACTGAATGATGAAGACCCTCCTAGATCACTTATGGTTGCCAGATTTCTGATCACCGTCCTATCCCAAAAGCAGAAAAATGGACTTCTGGACTTCCGGCGGCGACGCCATCGCCGGGTGGTCGAAGGCTGCTTCGGGTCTGAAGCGCCTTGTCCATCCCGGGGGTTAGGAGCCGCGCTACCGCAGCGCGCGGCTCCGGTTGGGGTGCGGGAAGAGCGTCCCGCACCCTGGGCTCCCCGGCTGCGCCCGCGGAGGCTCCGAACCCTTCCCCTGCCCCCCTGTAAAGGGGGAGTGGGGGTGAAGGGACAACGGAGCCGGGCTTACAGGGATATGCCCCAACCGGGATGCAAATGCGGCGGCAAAGCCCGCGGTGAGCGTCTAAGTTCTACCTGTGAAGAATGGAGCTAAAGGAACCCGATGGTCGTGAGTAAATAATCTTGGCAGAAATCGTGTTTTTGGAACGATCCGGGGGGAAGGAGAAAGGCAGCCTGCCTCCCTCCCTTCGAGCCTAAGAATTTAACCAATTTGAGGGATTGCTGCCACAGAACTGGTTATAAAGTATCTAAAATCGATACATGAGACTGGCAAACTTTTTTCTTGGGAAGCTAACTAGCGGAAAATATCTCTATTTAAAGTTGCGGTGTTTGCGCTCCAGCTTAGGAAAATGGCGACGAACAAAGAGACAGGGGAAGAAATATGATACCCACTTCCTCCTCCTCTGCCAGTATGCTGGGTTTCGTCCTTGAACTGGTATTGAACTCTGGACTAACAGATGAACAAAGGCTCACTGCCTTGAAGGTGGAACTACTTTACAGAAAAGTTAAAGTCTTGTGTGGGGGTCTGAAATGGAACCAACTGCCCACAGAGGAGGCTAACAAAACTTTTGACACTTTGGAAGAAAATCTTGTCAAAGAGCTGAGAGGATGGATGGAAAGATGGGAAGAAATGAATGAGCTACTTCGGAGAAGAAATTCGCTTGTTGGGGGTGGCAGCCCCAAGGCGATGTCAAGATTTGCTATATCCAGTCCCCGAGGTGTGAGCTCGGGGGGCAGGGACAGAGAATTAAGGTATATACAAGAAGAAAAGGAATGCTACAAAGAACCGGAGAAGCTGAGAGAGGGAGAGTTGGATACCTCGGAGCTCGTGGCAAGGAGAGCTTTGGACTGTGCCTGGATCTGTGGACGTTGGGAGAGGGAAGTTGCATGGAAGTTCAGTGCTGATGCCATCAGGAGAAGAAGAATGGACAGAGGGGGTGTGGGGTGAAGTATTAAGTAAAATCTAAAGCAATCTGTTATGGTATTTTGAAATCGGAGGGTGAACACTGTCAACAATAGTTTGTTTTATTATTTGTTTGAACATGAAAAGAGATATTTCAAGTTTCTATGTTATTAGCAGCAGTTCAAAGGATAGAAGAGATAGATTTGCTGAGGACGATTTGTGAGGATTTATGAGGATGTAGTATAAATAAAGTCAATTTAAGTGGTTTAAGTTTATAGATTAAGACGATTAAGATTAAGATGAAGATTAAGATGAATGTTTTATTTTATATATATAATTAAGTTTAATTTTTTAAATGAAGAGGTTAAAAAGTAGATTATGGATATAAACTCGAAGGTGAAAAGGCAGGGGAAGTCAACTGTCAAGATTGGGAAAAGGAATTTTTTTTTTGAGATGTCTAATTAAGAAGAAAAATCATGGCAATTTTTGTATTAGATGTGTAATTGTATTTGTTTTGTATGTGTATAAATGTAGGTGTGGTTAAGGTTGTATGTTGTTATAAGTAAAAATGTCAATAAATTCTTATAAAAAAAGAAAAAAAGAAAAATGGACTTCTGGGCGGATTGGACATTCCTTTTAAATCATGACTCAGGATGTAATTATGTGTTACCTTAATTGATGTTTTTATACTTTTATAAATAGGGGGTGATGTTTTATGTTGTAAATTTACTGCTTAGTCTGTTACTTTAAAGTCCTTTCGAAGTCCTAAGTAGAAAGGCTAAGTATACAAATGTTGTTTGAAAAATCGTGCGTGATGGGCCAATGGCTGTAATAATAAATATCTATCTATCTATCTATCAGTTGCTGGAAACCGCAGGATGGGACAAGGCTCCTGTGTGTTTGGGTCCTGCTTGAAGGCTTCCCATTGCAGTGTCTGATTGGCCGCTGTGAGAACAAGAGTTTAGAATAGATGGGCCATTGACCTGGTCCAGCAGGCTCTCCTTCCGTTCTCGTGTTCTCTTCTGTTCTGTTCTATTCTCACAAGGTTCTGTGCAGCTAAAGGAAGCAAGTGGGGCTCACCCTTCTCGTGCTGCATTTGTGGCCGCTTTGCATACACTAAATTGTTCCAGATTATTCTGAGCCAGCCTGAGACTTCATGCCGCATCTGGCTTGGAAGGTTATGTTGCCGCAATCACATTTCAACCTATGCTGGGAAGTTGTTGATGTGTCTTACTGGAACTTTATGAGCTTTGTCTCTCAAATTAACTTAGACCAGGGCCATCTGAGGTCAAATGCACTTAGCTTACTTTAATTTGCTGAAATAAATGAATAAATAAATGTGCCTGACCATCTGCATAAAAAGCTAAGGCTATTGGAAGACATGACCTAATAATCACATATGAAGAACAACATTAGCCCCCTCCTCCCCCTGTCTGATTCCCCCCCTTTCTGTTACACACATGCACAGAGGCTGCAGACATGTTGCAGAGGCAGAACTGACCAAATGATTCGGATTTTATGCACTCATTAGACAAGATCCAGATGGGCACATATGGAACTTCTTCACTGCCTTCCATCAAAGAATGCATTCTCCTTAATTCCATTTAAATCCAATACTATTCAAAATGGAACCATTTACATGAATGGCCATGATTAAATCAGGTATATTAATTTAACACCTGGAATACGGTGTCCAGTTCTGGGCACCACAGTTCAAGAAGGATACTGACAAGCTGGAACGTGTCCAGAGGAGGGCAACCAAAATGGTCAAAGGCCTGGAAACGATGCCTTATGAGGAATGGCTTAGGGAGCTGGGTATGTTTAGCCTGGAGAAGAGAAGGTTAAGAGGTGATATGATAGCCATGTTCAAATATATAAAAGGATGTCATATAGAGGAGGGAGAAAGGTTGTTTTCTGCTGCTCCAGAGAAGCGGACACGGAGCAATGGATTCAAACAACAAGAAAGAAGATTCCACCTAAACATTAAGAAGAACTTCCTGACAGTAAGAGCTGTTCGGCAGTGGAATTTGCTCCCAAGGAGTGTGGTGGAGTCTCCTTCTTTGGAGGTCTTTAAGCGGAGGCTTCACTGCCATCTGTCAGGAATGCTTTGATGGTGTTTCCTGCTTGGCAGGGGGTTGGACTGGATGGCTCTTGTGGTCTCTTCTAACTCTATGATTCTATGATTCTATGAAATGGATCTACTCTGAGTAGAACCTAGTTAAATACACCACTGTGCCTAGATTCTGACCAATGTGTGTTGGATTGTCGTAATCTGTGCAAAACAATTCTACCCCTCGCATCTGAGGGCAGAATATGTGGCACAGCATTTGCACACATTAAGTCAAACTCCTGTCTGCTAAAAGGTACATGCCAATAAATCATCATTGACCTGCTTTCCAAGTGAAAACCTGTCTTTTTCCATCTAGTGCTACTCAAAAGTTGTGATGATGATGAAGGAAGAAGCAGCAAAAGTTTACTCTAACTGTGAAGTGTCAGTTTACACACCCAAAGGAAAAGTACTGGGGAAAGCAAAGACCAAAATTATAAACAGGAGGTAGGTACAGCTCTGGAATTTTCAACATAAGGGTTTTAAAAAGCCATTAATGGAGAAATTGCACTTTGGAGTCTAAGGCTAAATCTGCTTATTGCCTCACAGACCCATATAATCTATGTTGTAATGTGCTAAGGGATTATATCGCGGCAACAATGAAACCTCTGGCACCCATTGGCTGAGCTGAAGTGATGCCATGGGATGTCCATGAACATCCTATTTGTTGAGGGAAGTTGTCAGCAGTAGAAGGCTCAGTGGGCTGAAAAGAAAGATAAGTTTGCTGAGGAAAACCCTCGTAGTCAGATTCCAGGGCAATTGGAAGTATATGGAGCCTGGTGACAAGTGTGAAAACCTCAAAGCTTAGTAGGAAGTGGTACCAGGAGCAGGGAGATAAAGGCCCCAGTGAGCTGAACCAGGGGACAAAGCAGGGAGCAGATGGAAGAACAAGAACTAAAATAAAGGACAAGTAGGGGAGACAGAGAGTGAAGGAAAAATAACTTGAGGGAGCATATTCTGGTTGTTCGTCACTCATAACTTCTACATTGGGCACCCTTTACGGGCTAAGTTAAGTTTTTTCCATGTTTGGAAATTAAATTTTATGAAAACAATATTGATGCACAGTTGCCTGTCATCTGCAGATCTGTCGATTTCAAAGTCTCCATTTATAATTGTTTCCAATCCTCAATTGTGTTTGCCGTATTTTCCAAATAATTAGCATTTTCTATATATACAAAAAAGAGTCCTCAATATATACAGATTTCTGCATGCAATTTCCCCCAATATAATGCATCCTTGTATGCTGTTTTTCCTAACTTTAGCATTTCATACACACTTTCCACAAATGCGAGCAAGCCTGACATAAATATGTCAGCCAACAATTAAGCAGGTCGGCTCCGCCTATCACTGAAACAGAACTTAAGAGATGGAATACAACAAGCAGTTTGTATATTTTGAGTGTATAAATAGGTTTAAAACTTGTTGAAGTAACATACTATTGGGAATTGGTCTCATCAGATTTTTTAATGAGGCACCACAGTCAGAGGGCCCCATAGAAACTGCCTCTCCACACACAGAGACTAGGAATCTTAAATAAGAACCACTACATTACTGAACATTGAACCCAATGGTTTCCTCAAAGCTCATTCACACCTGTAACATTCCCAATCTTTGGCCCCACTCTAGGCTTGTCTTATCAGCACAATGGGTGGGAACCTGTTTGGATGCTGTAGTCCGTATCACTCAAAAGAGATGTCACCTTCATACCCTATGCTAATCCTAAATGGTCATCCTGAGACAGAGTTTCTCATGGTGTAATCTAACAGGTTCTTTTCTTCTGGTGTTCTCACCTTTTACCTAGCCACCCCTTCCTCAGCCAAGGAACTTGGGCAGCTCCAATCCACACACACACCCTTGATCTCCTGTTTGTGAGCCAATTTTGACCTGCAGCACAGCCCTGGTGGCTTCTACCAGCTTCTTCCTGCGAAATCTGAGGCCCATCTGTGCTATATGTTTAAAGCAGTATTACGGCACATTAAACAGTCATCGTTTCCTCCAAAGAATCTTTGGAATGGTCATTTGTTAAGGGTGCTGAGAGTTGCTAGGAGACCCCTCTTCCCCTCACAGAGCTACAATTCCTAGCATTCCCTAGGAAGAGGAATTGAAAGTTTAAACCACTCAAGGAACTGTGGCTCTGTTAGAGGAATGGGGGGGGGTCTCCCAACAACTATCAGCACCCTTAACAAACTACAGTTCCCACGATTCACTATGGTTGCATAACTCAGTTGCATCTTACAGCTCTAGAACTCTACAACATTTTTGTTACTTTATCACACAGGTATAACAATTTAGGAAATGTAAACCACAATTAGGTAGTCACTTTCCTGGCATTCACATCCCATTGAACTTAATGGGACTTGCTCCTGAGGAGACCTTGCACTGTATCATTAAGGACCTGCAATTAAAGACTTGAAGTCTATTTTTGAAGCGTCTAGCTTTACCTAGTGTCACCTGCCCAGCAGATTCGCTTAATTATTAAAATGTTAACACTAATTCAAAACATTTTTTTAAAAGGATCCAATAAGCGTAAATTAAGTAGCACTTAATTATGCCCCAAAATGCTTTCACCATTTGGTATCATTCTCCCAGCAAAAGGGTTTGAATGTTCACATCCCTGCAAAACACATCACAGTTTGGGCTTATTAATTCAGCTGCGTTTAACAAGCAAGGAAGCATTAATGGCACCCGAAAGTGGTTTCAACCTTCCACTGCGTTGTTTTTCCATCACTAACTTTTGGGGGCCATCAAAATTTCACATCACTGTCATGTGAAAAGTTAAGTACACAATAAGTTAATTTGTATTGTCACTGTGCAGTACAACAGCAGTAAAGAGCACATCAATTTTTAATCCGGTATGAATAATATATAAATATGTATACACAGTGCGGGTCAAAAAGTGTAAGAGCAAAAGAAGTGGTGTGTTGTTTACAGCAGCAGTCATACAAAAAAAAAAAATAACCATTCTGGAGATCAGTCTTACAAAAGATAACAACATCTGCAATTTGCTTGTAACTAGGGGGCAAAGCAGAATGCCCATTTCTCTTGGGTAACACCGTCCATTAATTACTGCTCAAAACTGGTTGTGGGCAGCAAGATCTTAAAATAACCAGGCCTAGATAAGCAGGCAAGTAATTTATACCATTTTTATCAGATGGTAGTTGGGGAGGATTTGGGGGCTGCGGGCTGCTCCTTTTCAAGTCATAGATCACATATATACTTGCTGGGGTGTATCTTCCAACATATAATCATTTGAAAGTCGCTTTAAGAGAATAGCTTCTCATAGTTCAGAAGACAAATATTCTGCTGCAATTCTAGAAAGTAAGATTACCCGTGGCTCAGTCCATGCAACTAAGACTGCTTCAAAATAGCCAGGTAGAAACAAGAGATGTGGACACTATGGTCAAATGTTCTGGGACCTTTGAAAGATGTACAACTCAGATGTACCACTGTGTATTCTGGAAGTACAAAGTGGGTTTTTTAAAAAAAAGTTTGCCTATGTACATTTTCAAAATATTGTTTCTCGTAGGAACCTTGCTCTTCTCCATTTATCTCATACCTGTGTCACAAGTGACCCCCCCCCAGCCCCTTTTGATGTGCCTACTTTTAGCAAACTTTAAAGATGACTCTACCAAGGTGATCTATCACTTTTTGGACTTTCTGAAAATGCCTCAATCACTCAATCAGTTCAGTGGCTCTTATAAGCACTGGCTAGGGAGTACAGTTATACTTCAGAGAGAGTACTTTCCATCCTGTTTCTGCATTGATCCATGATTATTTAAATCCACCTGACATTTTAAGGTGCTTTTTCCTCTCATAATACAGATTTTTAACATATCTGCATTTTTTCCCCTGAAAATAGCCTTGAAACATTTTGAAAGTGCTAAAATCCATGCATAACTATGCTCCAATCTACATATTAATTCAGGATGTGTGGGTCAGTCAGTTTGTATCAAATTTTTCCAATTCCAATTCCTCAAGCAGAGTTAAACTTGCTTACTGGACAGTTCCAAGTGAACCCTGGGAAGCGTGAGAAGGACTACCATTTAGCTAGTATGAAACCTGTGTTATTTTGTATTACTAGTATACTACTTACTTTTCTACTGCATCTGCATGGAGCATCAGCCTGGAATTACCTCTCTACCTAATATTCATTTGCAACTTTTCAACTTAGGTCGAACTGAGTCTTGTTTAACTGGGTTAGCCAAAATGCTTTGTTTGATACAGGGAAGAACTCGCAAGACTAAGAACTGGGTTAACTCCAGCTACTGCTGTGCGCCTTATTGGAGCAGCGGACTTATGTTGGCAACAGGTTTCTAGGAATGTCCCTTGGGAAAAGGTAGAGCAAAAAGCAAGTATTTCAATCTTTTATATACCCATACCTTCTTTACTCGTTTTTTTTAAAAAATGTTACTCTGTTCTCTGTTAATTTAGCCTTTGAGGGAAGGGGGGAAAGCTTTGTTTTGTTTTCCTTCAAATCTGCGTTCTGATATGTTGCTTTGCGACAACACGGTGTCAGCTTGCATCAGTGACATCACATCACATCACATTAAGTTTCATGAGATGGTGTGCTTGAACGCAGAGTCCAAGCAAAAGCATATCCAAGTGAAAAGGTTCTGAAATTCTGAAGGGTTTTTGTTGTTTCTGCTAACAGATCTCCAAATGACCATTATCAAGTTGGCACACCTCATAGAGATTTTTTTTTAATTGCAGTTCACTACAGGTAGTTGGTTTCTATGGACTGAAACCTTTTTCAGCTAATTTTTGCAGCACCATACTTTTAGAACACAAAATTGCACCTAACAAACCTTAATGGGAATAATTGAGAATGAGCTACATTGAGTCTTTTCCATGCAGGAAATTCTACTTTTATGATGCTATCTTATTTTAATGAGGGATTAAAAAAAAGGAAAAAAAAGAAACAACAACATCTGTTTTATAGCTTTAAATTGTTTTTAGGATTGTTTACACCAGGGGTTGTCAATGCAGTTGCCTCCAAATGTTGTTGGACTACAGTTCCCATCAACCTCAGCTGCATGGCCCGTGGGCAGGGGTGATAGAAGTTGTAGTCCAACACAACATCTGGAGAGAAACTCATTGACTACCCCCAATTTACACTGTATTGGTTTGGTTATGCTAGGAGTCGTTTTGAGGAGGCTTTCACCCGGGAAGTTGGAATATAATAAATACCTCATTCAATAGATTCTGTTCTACTTTTGCAGAAACGCTCAAATTAGGACATATAACAATATTCTTCTTGTAGAAGGAAATGAAGTCCCGGCACACCAGACCTCTGAATCATAGCCAATACTTGTACGAGTCAAAAAGTGACCTCTTTAATAGTTGCTAATTTACTGGCAACAAGAAGCATCCATTATTCTAAGAAGACTACAGGGCAATGCACACTAATAAGATAAGGTAAAGACAATCAACATTAAAAATGTTTTTTTTTTCTTGATCATAGTAAATTAATTCTGTCCTGCTATGAATATTTGATCAGTGTCCAAATTCCACATACATTTCCACCATGAAATATGTTGTCTTTGTGTTCTAAAAAGGCACATATGTAGGGGATTGTACTGAAGTGTAAAAAGGATCATTAGAATAGTCATATGGCTGAGATGAGGAATTAATTCCAAATTGTTACGGGTGTACTAATAGCAGCAAAATCATGGCTTTCTCCCAAAGCAGCAAGAAACGGTAATTTCAAAGAAAAATGCCAATAGTCTATTACTCAAAATCCTTCTGCTTTTCCCACTATGATGTGTTTTATAATTTTGAATATTTGTACACATATTGCTTATATGCAGATGCAAAGAGAAAACAAAACACAACCCACACATATTCACATTCTACAATGTGAACATTTAGATAAAGAAGCAAGGATAATCTAGAAATGAACTTTTTTTTTTAAAGAAGCTTTCTGTTAAGGCCAAAAGAGTACACCCCCACCTTTAAACACAAAAGTTGAAATTAGGAATGTGAAGACACAAGTATACCCTGTTCAATTGTGTGTTTTGTTTTGTTTTGTTTTGTTTTTACTAATGTTATCATGATTTTGGTGGTGCTCAAAATTATTTGGCTGTTTCATCCCAACAGGAAAATCCAAATTCAGTGGCAATTCAACTGAAAAAAATGTTCAGAATACAAAATGGTGAGATTGTGCTGAGAAAAAGACTAAGGGCCATTTAGCCATGCTATAATATTTGTAAATATCTTTACTACAGAAAAATATTTTCCCTGCATCGTTTTTAATCTGTTTGTCTGCTTCCAGTAGGGATTGGAAAATTTCTCATTTCTCCCCTCTTAAGCTTAGATCTGTCCATTTCCACAGCAGTTTGAGAATTCTTTTTTTAAAAAAAGAACAAGTCCTCTTGAAAATTCTGCAGCATTTTAGCACATATTTCTCCCAATAGACATGGCTTCATAATGCAATTCTGCCTAATAAACATAGTTCTTTTTTCCAAGGCAATATTCCTTTGCATCTGTTTTTGTATGTCATTCTGCATTTTATGGACAATTCATATGCATTTTTGTGCATGTGACTTGGCTGAAGAACTGCACTGCAAAATTGGGAGAAGCATGGGTTGTGAAGGATAGCTGTGTTTGCATATTGTTTTGAGAAGTGCAAATTAGGAATGTCCATCTAAAGATGAGAACTGGATTGAATTTCTACCCCATCCTGAGCTTTCAGCCCATGGGACCTCGAGTGCATCATAATGTACACCAACTACGGCATTCATGGGCCTTTTTGGATGCAATTAGAATTGTTAGAATTGACAGAGATGAGGATCCATCCCCCATCACCTGTCCTTGCTGACAGGTGGGGGAAAAGATCTGCAGCATAGTTAGAACTATGGAAAGATGGAAAGGTGGCATACAGATGAAATTGTGTGTGTGTGTGTGTGTGTCTTTTCTGTGAAGAATGTCTCAGGTTCAGTCCCTGGCATCTTCAGGTAGTTCTGGGTGAAGCTTTTTTCTGAGACCCTCAAGAGCTGCTGCCAGTCAGTGTAGACAACAGTGAGGTAGAAGGACTCATGATCCGATTTCTGTAAAGCACTAAGAGGCTGCTCCCATTTTCAATTACGATGACCTGCAATTTAAGGAGCTGCAATTTTTTTAATTATTATTCTGAAAACCTGACTAGTGGCTATTGTGGTGCTTTTATGCATTTAAGATTTCCCTCCTCTCTCTGCATAGTTTCCTTAGCATAGTTTTCCTATCCACAGCTAACATTCTAAAATGGTCTTTGCATCCCCCAATAGACCAGAATGGTCCTAAAGCAGCCATTCTGACCTGGAACATAATAATATGGATAGGGGAGAAAAATGCTGAATAAATGCATTTGTCCAATAGGCAATAATGGCTGTGATGAAGCCATTCTGCTTTATGAGTCTCACAATATACATTTTGAAGAGCTCCCCTATTGCTGGACCAACTGAGATGGCTCCAGCCAATGACATATCCGTAATGAAAGTTTTCGGAAACTTTCTTGTTGAGAATTTGTCCGAACGTAGGCAACAGAAGCAGCTGAAAAGAGCTTCTGAGTAAATAGCTCTGTTTCGCAAAGGGCAGCTGCCCCAGTTATCACAAGGACAGCTGTTTTGTCGCCCTGAGTTCCATTGGGCATGAGCAAGAGATGGTTGGCGTGGGCTGAAATGGCCTGGATCAAAATAGCTGCTGAAATGGGTGAAAGGCAAAATGCAGTCTCATTTGGCAGCCAGTGTTGATGTAGTTAGAGTGTTGGACTAGGACCTGGGAGACCAGGGTTCAAATTCCCACTCGGCCATATGAAGATGCAGAACTTGCCTCAAATTCCCTCTCCCCCCAAAATGCATTGAAGTATTGTTTTAGGATTAGATAAATTTAGAAATGAATATATTGAGCTAAAAATATGTATCTATGCATGTATTTTGTAATATATATGAATATGTAAATATGGATTTTCATACAATATGGGATGGAATTGATTTGTTAACGTACTGAAAATTGACACAGACTGATTCAGCCATCTCTAGACAGTTCCAGTTATACCCAGGACTTCTGGAAGGCTCAAAATGCACCACTATGCAGTTCTGTAGAAGAGAATGGTCCTAGCCAAATACATTCTATTTGGAGTTGACCCATTGAAATTAATGGACCTACATTAGTAATGTCCATCAATTTCAATGGGTGTACTTTGAGTTGCTGATGGGTCTCAAACCCTCAGTAAGGTAGGGACTTCTCCTGCATGCAAAGGTAGGCTCTGGAGGATTGAGCGTACGAGACCAATAGTGGGTCCAATGGTAAGAAGGCAGTTTCTGCACATGCTGTAGAGGGAAGTTAGGGGAAGGTGGAGCTGATTACCCTGGGAAAGTAGCCCATCTAGGAGAAGGAAAATTCTGAACCTAAACCTCTACTGCCTTGCGGCTATACTCATTGATGAGAAAGCCTTTGGAAGTAAACCCTGAGAAACAATCTGTACCTGCTGCCTTGTGGGACATCTTCCAGAGAAGAAAAGGCTAAGGAGCCCTTCCACGAATCCAGAGTGGAGTCCCTAAGACAGTTGGATGGTACCTTGTGCACCTCCTCCCAGTAACTCCTGCAGCTAAGCTGGCGCCCAAAGTATTTCTCTGCTTTTTTAAGGACCACATCAGCAAGGCCGTGAGGGGATAGTGTTGTCTAGGCAGACCAGGACCTCCATACGCACTGCCCGACTTGCTCTCTGTGGAGGTCCCTTTGGTGCTGCTAATGCAGTGGTTTGACTTCAACCCCAGAGTGTATGTTATTGGCAGATGCCAACAAACAGGAATTAGGGGGAATATTTCTACCTTCCTCTTTTGGTCAGTCATCAATTGCTCTCCACCCACTTTGGATATGGAGGCAAATGTGCCTTCTCGTTAAATAACACTATGCATATGCAGCACACTCTGCACTGTAGCAACTCCAGAAATGGTGTGCTCGATTTTCACATCTGAGATCTAAAGAGCAATGTAAGAGGCATATGTTTTTCTTTAAACATCTGACCTGTATGATATGACAATGGTGTCTCAAACTCTCCTGTAGGTCCAGCACCAGACATTCTGGGGCAGCTTCAGTGCCCCATTGGTGCTGATGCCTCTCGGGAGCTCCTGTGCTGGGTGGATGGGCCTGGGAAACCACTATTCACAATTTACCACAATGCCTCAGGGTTTCCAATTATGGGGAATTTACATGGTGGATGAGTAAAATGGCACCACTCCAAGCTCTATACTGCAAGGCAATGTGAGAAATTCAAAATGGCAGCTTACATGCTGGCTGGTCTCCTCCATTTTGGAGGCAATTTTCCAAGTGGCATGAAGATGGTGGGGTTTGCCTGTCCTAATCCCCTTTGGTCTGTAGGACAAATGGCACAGTTTTTGGAAAGAGAAAAACTATTTGTTTCAATCTTTTTTTCAAGAGAAAAGACTCCTTCCATGCATCTTATTAACTTTGTTGCCTCCCACAGTTTGTAAAGACAAATGCAATGATGTAAGAAAAACAGAATAAAGACTTTTGAAACCCCAGTTAATATAAAGTGGTTCGGGGCAGAAGCTAGCAAACTCATATAAAGAAAATGACTGCTAATATACAGATATTTCATCATCTTCCTGCATATTATATATACTTTTAAGACATTAATCAAATGACTCACCAAACCTTAGAGGAAATATCACTAATTTTAAAGTTTTTTTTCCTTTAAAGCCAGTGAAATATATCTGTTGATGAGTCATATATATATATATATATATATATATATATATATATATATATATATGAATTATTGTTGCATGAGGCAATGGTAAAAAGACAGAAGGGTTTTCAAGACAAGTAATCAAAACTTCAGAAGTAACTAGATATAATTACGTCTGTGACAAATGTAGATTGCATAATACCTGGACAGCCAAAGATGTAATATTCTTGGAAATTGACTCCACCACTTTTTTGGGGGGAGGGGGGAGTAAGTTGTGCAAATATGACAGGAAGGTTAGTGTCATGCGGGAGACCACCTGGTTAAATGGAAATCATGTGTGGTGGTGGAAAAACATTCTGAGCACTTGTAGAACACAGCTGGAAGGAGCACAGGTACAAAACTACAGTTAATTGCTTGTTCCTGCCATTGGCTCTGGTGCCTCCTACTGTTGGCCTCCCTGCTTTCTGCTCTACCAATCCCAGTGGGCACCAGCCACCGTTGTAAAACAGCAACAAAAGAAGTCATAACACATGTGGAAGTTCTTCCTCGGTCAATACATCTGAGCAATTTTAAGTTAAGTGAAAAAAGAGCTTTGCTAAGCCTGGTGAAATTTGTCAGAGGGGTTTTACACAACCCAACAATATGACCCAGTTCCATGCAGATCTCCATGTAGCAAGAATGCTGAACACCTGCATTTTACAGGGGTTAAGTATTGCCTGCCTAAATATCTTAGTTCAGCTAGATTCTTGTATTATTCTCTGCTTCTTTGGTGTCACTTAAAATAAATAAGCTTTTGCTTTTTAATCTGAGGTGCTGCTTTGTTATGAAAGTTGAATAATTTAGATGGTATTTTGTCACATTATAACTTGTCTTACCACACAAGATGCTATAACCTGTAGTGACAGTTTAGTAAGGTGCCTCAAAAACTCCTTGCAAGTGATTTATAAATGGCAGCGTCATACATTATCTAGGTATTATTCAATAACTTTAAGAAGAAGAAAAAAAGAGCACCTTTTCCATATATATATATATATATATATATATATATATATATATATATATATAGCTTGAAACCTAAACATTCAGAGACGCACACTGGGAAAACTCTCCAATTTAGAAATGCTGCTTCATTACTTTGTATCTAAACAAATTCTTGCTATATTTTTATTCGTATATGTGCAGGCAAGATGTATGATGCCATTTTTGGCAGAAGATGAATTGCAGTGGAATGGAAACAGTGCAGCATGTGACAAATATGGGGCAGAATGAATATGGTGCATCTCACATTCCTAGTTGGGGACTGGTGGGGGGAAGGAATTTTTTTTGGGGGGGGTATTATTTTATGTACATTTGTAAACTGCTCTGATGTCTTTTTTATGAATTGCTGTGTGTGTGTGTGTATGTGTGTGTGTGTGCGTATATATATATATATATATATATAAAATAAAATGAAAAGTGTCTACCTTTGGTTTTACTTCTGGATGCAATCCAGAATGTATGGCCAGAGAATGACAGATGGGTGCCTGCAACCAGATGTAATGAAGCTTGGTAACATTTCTGTCTAATCCACTTATCTCACTGCTGCCACATAAACCAAAACAAATGGGCAATGTGGACGCAGAGCATAGCTATAATGACTAGTCGCCATTGATAGCCCTCTACTCCATGAATGTGTTCCAATCCTCTTTTAAAGTCACCTAGGTTGGTGGCTATCACTGTGTCCTGTGGGAGTGAGTTCCATAGTTTAACAATGTTCTTCTGTGTGAAGAAGGAGGGCTTCCTTTTCTTTGTCTTGAATCTTGGAGATCCATGAGTTCTGAAGCAGAAAAACTTTTCTCTGCCCACTCTCTCCATGCCATGCATAATTTTGTAAATTTCTATATGTTCTAGTGCAATATTCTGGTTCCTACAGAGGCCAAAGAGATGCCTCTAGGAAGCACATGAAACAGTAGTCGTGCCCCATTGCTCCCCAGCGACTGTTAGTGAGAAGCACACAGCTTCTGGAGACTCAAGGATGCACGTGGCTGGCATGATAAGTAGCCACTGGCAGACTGTTTTCCTCAGTGAATTTGTCTCAAACCCCTTTAGAGCCATCTAAACGCATGATCATGGCCACACCTTTTGTGGTGAGGAACGCTGTAAATTAAGCTTTTAAAATTGGAGCAATGGCGGTCTTAATTAAAGAGCTGCCAAATGGAAGAAACAGATAGAGACCATAAATATCATTTTTAAGTATTAGAACAATAACATTAAGACTAGTTATCAATACAGAATAAATGGTTGTTGTCCGATAGTATTCAGTTCAATGGGAGTTTAGCCATTGATTTGAAGAGGCTGTAGAATATGCTCGGTTATCGTAACGCAGGATTTATTTGTGCTGGAAAAGAACACGGACAGAGGTTTAGCAGCTCAGGAGCATGATCCTTAGCATTTTGGACTTCGGCCCTGATTCTTGGCCAGCCAGTGGCAGGGCTCTCTCCTGCTGCTGGCAAATTTTGGTGTCATGGTTGCCCTCTGCCATTTCCTTGCCTCAGAATTTCCGGAGGTCATTTATGTGCAGCGCTTGAAATCAGGTCCTCCCTTAATGAGGGCACATATTGCGGTGAGACCTGGCAACCAAACCCTGTGTTGTGGGTAGGTATGATTGACAACCACAACACCCAATCAGTAGGTTGCTTGATGCAGGGTTCAGTCAGGCCAATGGGACGCAAGCTAAACAGATTGAGGGACCCATGCACGTGACCCAGAGCTTCCTATTTGGTGCGTGCATTGGAACACTCACCCACCTCTCCCTACTTTTAGGGCTTGTGTGCTTGACCTTGCTATGCCATCGTGTGTCGTCTGTCATTGGGACAGGGGCATGGCAGGAATTTCCCCCACTTGGCTGATTGGCTGTTGCCATTTGGGTTTCGCCTGCCGCGTAGCAAATCGCCACAGCTTGTAAGGTTGAGGATAGGCTCTGGTTCAGGTGAGAGGGATGGGAGAACGCTCTTGCCATCCTTATCTGAAGGGTATTCCGTTTTAAAGGAATCCAAGGACTCGATGGTTTGGTCAACCCCTGAGAGCGAGTTGTGCCCATGCCCGAGTCCAGGGGGACATTTGGGTGGCAGATAGAGCATTCCCCAGCTTTCTGCTTATCCAGGTGTTCACCCTTGGCTGACCTATGCTGGAACCCTGGGTCAGTGTTACCTGCGGAGCCAGGAGCTAGTCGAACCAGAGCCTATGCAACCAATCACTTGCTGTAATCAATAAAGTTGTGGCCTAAATTATGCAAAAAACCATACCAAAATTTGAATCTTGTCTGAATTTATTTGGGGTGAGGTTAAAAGGTCTGAACATGCAAAAAGCAGAAGAACAGGAGGCTGTCTTCTGCAGAGTCAGACCCATGGGCCATCTAGCAGCAGCTCTCTAGGGTTTCAGAAAGGGAGTCTTTCCCTGCCTGACCAGGAGGCGCTATCAGGAATCGAACCTGCGACCTTCTGTGCACAAGCAGGTGCCCTGCTGCTGCGCTACAGCCCTTTCCTCTCAGTTCAAGAGGACGCACATTTCCACATTCTCCAGATTGCATCAAGCGGCATCAAATGAAAAATATGTCCTTTGCGTCTCTGTTTTGTGGAGTGCTCGGAAAATAAAAAGCCTCCCCTTATTTTGTTATGCCAGAGGGAGTCTAATGAAAGTGAACATGGCACAGCTTCCTGGAAAGGAAGACCCTGCCTCCCTTTAAACATGTAAGGCCACCACCTCTTGAACCCTCCCTCCTTTCATCCCTTGTAAGGCAAGAGAGATGATAAGAAGTCATGTGGGCTTTCTCCCCCTGCCAGCAGCTCCAACAGCTGTGAAGCCCTCTTTCAGCACAATTCATAAAAAAAGAAAAGAAGACGTTGTGTTGGATTTTTTTTTTTTGCCCGTGGCAGAACGGCGTACAATTTCTGGTCCTTCAGGCTAAAACAATAAAATGCAAAGAGGAAAATGTGAGGGGGGGGGTTCTTCCTCCCCCCCACTCCTTTAAACTTCCCACAACAACCTCAGCAAAACCACATGACTTGTCTTGTACTATCTCCCTGGTGTTTTCAGTGCTACTTTGGCAGGAAATCAGAATTACTGTTATATAAATTCCATCTGATGCCAGCGTTACCATCTGTGAGTAAAACTGTTTCACCTACGTCTGCCGGCAAAGCCACTCTCTTAGAGATGAGGGAGAAAGCCGGGGGAGGGAGGGAGAGAGGGAGGGAGGGGGGAATTTTGATTAATTTGCAGAATGCTTGTGATTTGCTCATATATTATTATAACTGCTCATCACCACATGACAAATTCCCAGCACTCTGCACAGGATCCCGTTCGGTTTCAGCAGTTCCTTTGTATCGGCACCTGACAGACTGCGGAGCCTCTAATGACTTTCAGATGCTTACAAACAGTAATTCTATCTTCAGAATAAGAAAGGGGGGGAGGATCAGTGGAAAGAAGAAAGGGAAAAAAGAGTTGAGTTAGTTTGTCTCATTTCCTTCCTCTATATCAGTGCAATTTAACTCTCAAGGGCAGTGTTGATCTCCAAATCATAACAATTCAACAACAACAACAACAATAATAATAGCAGAAAATGTTTAATAATAATAATAATAATAATAATAATAATAATAATAATAATAATAGCAGAAAATGTTTAATAATAATAAAAAATGCCCAGTGTATCAAAATAAGATAAATGATTACTCAGGAATCTGGCCACCTAAAAAAAAAACCATTTGCTGGGACAATTTTTTCAAAGCTCCCTAATTTTATTTATTTGCCCCATTTGGATATTCCTGATAACCTTCATACATTTCTAGTGAACACATCTGCTTTTTAACTGCAGATGATTCTGCCCCCCTTCCTTTCAAGCTATGATTATGCTTTCTGAACCACTGTCTGTGTGCTTGATTGCCTGTTTTAGATTAGAGATTTTAGCAAGGAAACAAAGACTTGAGAATGCACATCAGTCGTACATATGAGAAACCACAGAAGGAATAAGCAGTAAAATGTGATGCACCATCTGTCCGCAAACAATAACCTGCATGTTCTGAAGGCTTACAAATTATTTAGTGCACAACCTTGCCGAATTATTGGCCCCTTAAATAGAGCAATAGCCTGGGAATGAGAACCTCTTTGATGCCCCCCCCCCGCCTGCATATTTGGCTTTGGTTTGCCCCCACCTCCAAACGCCAAACTCATCCTTAATTGATTGCTAACAGTGGAGGTATTTCCCAATGACGATTGGAGCAGGTTGATTTTCATTAACTAGGTCTCTGTAGGATTTTGTGGCACGGATTTGAACAGTGGGGTATATATTGCTTCTCTAGGTATAGTCTGCTTCAAATATCATGTTAATCAAAAGATGGCCTCAAATAGTGGCCACTTGAGAGGTAGACTTCCAAGGGCCAAATCCTGCCTCAAACTGGGATAAGCTATCGATTTCAACTTCAGACTCTAAAGAAGGACTTCTTAAGAGATATTTGGAAGTTACAGGCTATGCTATTTTTAAAGATAATAAAACCTATTGTAGCATACACTATATAAAATGGTTAAAATGAAATGGTTTTTTTATTTAAAAAAATCGGTTTACAGGAACTCTGTAAATTGGCATTTTTTAATTTTAATTTTTATACCACCTTAAATTTCAGGATCTTTAACCTATCTAGTTGGCCTCTGTATCAGAACTTTACAGCAACCTTCAGCATTTTTCCTTCAAAGATGGCTGCAGACATATGTCTAATGGCATGCTTCAATTTGTTTTTTACTGTATTACTTTTTGCATCTATCCTGAAGAAGAAAGAAGAAGAAGAAGAAGAAGAAGAAGAAGAAGAAGAAGAAGAAGAAGAGGAGGAGGAGGAGGAGGAGGATGAGGAGGAGTTTGGATTTGATATCCCACTTTATCATTACCCAAAGTAGTCTCAAAGCGGCTAACATTCTCCTTTCCCTTCCTCCCCCACAACAAACACTCTGTGAGGTGAGTGGGACTGAGAGACTTCAAAGAAATGTGACTAGCCCAAGGTCACCCAGCAGCTGCATGTGGAGGAGCAGGGAATCAAACCCGGTTCACCAGATTACAAGTCCACCGCTCTTAACCACTACACCACACTGGCTCCTGAAGTAAAGAGAAGGAGGTTTCTTGCTGACCAGAATCTAAGTATCTATGGCACTTTTGAGACAAATCTGCCACTGCATTGGCAAATTAATTTATCAGTAATTATAAAAGCAGACAAATGAGTAAGGCAATTTTCTGAAGAGTGGGACCAGGACATTACTTTACCATGCACATACTGCTTCAAATTTCCCCCTTGTGTGAAGATAAAGGATATAAGAAGAGTCCTGCTGGGTAATGCAAAAGTCCAGCCTTGTCCTGCTTCTCACAGTGACCAACCAGATGCCTTTGGGAATATTGCAAGCAGGGAGTGAAAACCACAGCCCTTTTCCACTCTTGCATAAGGGCGTCCCAGAGATAGAAACATTAGAATCTTTCCACCCAAGGGTGCCAACTTAAATAAAATATTGAGGGGGCAAGTAAGTCCCGCTCCACATAATCAATCACACGATACAGCAGATATACACCGTAGTTTATTGGGTGGGTGTGTATGTGTGTGTGTGTGTGTGCAAAGGGACCTTGACCCCTAGGAGTTGGCTCCTAAGTCTCATTTGCTTGTCATTACTTAGGCTGTAATTGTCACAAACAACTAAAGAAATTTGAATTCACTTTTCTCCCTGTTCTTCCCTGACAATAGTAATATTTCTATTTACACTGGACATCCTTTCAACCAGTTGACTGTGCAGCATCATTCATGAAAGATTGAGTTCCATGCAATGGAAGATATGACACTGAGCCTCCTCAACTGCTCCAGGACTCAATATTATCAACGGGAAGAGAAGCCTTAGAGAGATGCTTGAGCCTACATATATTTTGAGCCAATAAACCACATTACAGGTGCCACAGTTAAGCCATGTGCCAATTATGCCTCGTTACTGTTACCTTTTGCTTTAACCTCTAGAACGTCAAAGACAAACTCTTCCACACTGTGCAGAAAGTGGAACCAAAAGCAGACCTGATCAGGGAGACAGGGAAATCTTTCAAAATAGCACCTTGTTTAGGGTCCAACCACCTCACAAAGCGGGAAGCTCAGCTTCAACTTGCACACTGCACTTCCTTTGCAGAAAACTTCTGTGCGGCTTAAAATGTTGTTTCCTGCTTTTCAAGTACTACTTGACTGCAGCCTTGTATTTTGGACCTTCCGGATTAAATTCACGATTGTTGACTAAATCTCATGAAAATGAGAATTGTCAACAAGTCCACCCAAAGTGAGATATGGAAGCAAACTGAAAATAGGGGAATCCTGATTTTTATAAAAAATAAAATAAAATTTAAGAGTGTTACAGTAAGACTAGAAATAGTTCTCAGTGGGGAAAAAGGGGATGGTCTCTAGATCCTTGACTAAAACAATTTTGGGGATGTGGAGACAAACAAAAAGAAATCTGTTGAATTAGTACGATTTCCCAAGGATTCCTTGTATGTGAAAGCAGACAGGATATGAGTCCTATGCAGTAGAGAGACATCCCCTTCCCTGAGCTAGAAATTGGGGGGGGGGGGATTTAGTTTGGTTTATGTGAGCCTACGTAACTCACACTTCTGGAAACAATTAAACCACAAACACACAGCTACCCTTCAGAATTTACACTTCTCCAAATTTGTGATGCAGTTTTCTGACCGAAGATGTTTCCTAAAAATACATATATTGGTGAAAATAACTTTTAAAATGCATTATATTTGGGTAGGAAAAGGTGTGTATATTAGGCAATGCTGCATACAAAATTGTGTACGTCAGGAGAAATGGGCAGTAAAATAATTACATTTTTTTTACAAAAAAAAACTAATTTGGATATAAGAGAAACTGAGAGGCATCTAATTTTCAGATCTGCCCATCTGAGTCCACCTGTTCTAACTCAGAGCCTAGGTCACACACTGGTAGCCACATCAGTGTTTGTTTGTTTGTTTGTTTGTTGTTGTTTTTTTATAAAAAACAACAACCCAAAAACAACCAATTACTAGGCACAGGGTGCGAATTCTGATTAGAACTATGCTTGTGGGGAGGGGAGGTTTAAGCTTCCCCTCTCTGCTGTGATTGCAATAAAAAACGGCTCTTCTGCACTGTAATTATCAATAGAGAAAGCTCTCACTGAGCCGTGGGAGTTCTTCCCACATGAATGGCAGTGCAGGGATGGTTTCAGTTTGGACCACAGCTGCGGGATGGGAAAGTTAAGCTCCCCTATCCTGCACAGCGATCCTGACATAAATTCTTCCCATGCTAACATTTGAGAAACAAATAAGAAATCCCTGGCAAGGCGGATAGCCATGCAATTAGCGTAACATGTAGTTAGGCTCTTAGATACAACCCACCAGCCTCATTAGTATAGGTGCTTTCTTTCAAGTACCTTCTGTATCATCAAAGTCCAACCACTAGCTTGGTTTAAAAAAAGACCACAGAGAAAGAAGTCAGAGGTAATTGGCTCAATATATTTCAACATAAGTCTCTGAAGCCGTTCTGGAACCCCCCACCCCCCAAAAAAGAGAGAGAGAGAGAAGATATAGTAATGAAGTGGAAATGTGCCACTCCAACGTAGTGTGAAGGTCACATTTAAAATAATAATAAAATACATGTGAAGCCACACTGCAAGAATGTCTCTGCCAAAATGTTTGTGCCCCCACCATCTATACAGCGATATAGCTGTCTCTTCTTGTAGGGGCTGGATAAGAGCTGTCTAAGCAGCAGCCCTACAGAATCTTGCCCAGCGTTTTCCAACAATCCAAACTTGAATAACAATGGCAATTCAGTTTACAGGTGGGTAGCCGTGTTGGTCTGCCATAGTCGAAACAAATAGGAAATTCTTTCCAGTAGCACCTTAGAGACCAACTGAGTTGTTCTTGGTATGAGCTTTCGTGTGCATGCACACTTCTTCAGATACCATTATCAGATACCGTATTATTCAGATACCATTATCAGATACCATTATCAGATACCGTATCTGAAGAAGTGTGCATGCACACGAAAGCTCATACCAAGAACAAACTCAGTTGGTCTCTAAGGTGCTCCTGGAAAGAATTTCCTATTTTGTTCGACAATGGCAAATTCAGTCTTCGAAGCAGCCATAGTTTCTATGCATGGTCGATGTTATCTTCACATAATTCTATACGCAAGTGTTTAATACAGTTTCATTTACTTAGGACACATCTGCACTATACATTTCAAGCACTATGATGCCACTTTGGTTCTTTCCCCAAAGAATCCGGGGAAAGTTTGTTAAGGGTGCTGACAGTTGTTAAGAGGCCCAGTGGCAGACTTTGGGCTCTCAAATTTTAACGGTGCCCTGTGCAACGCTAAAATTTAGTGCCGCCCCCTGCCTCTTGCGCTTGGTTCTACAGCCTTGTTGTGGTGCCCCATACAGCGCAGCATCCAGTCTGACTGCACCAGTCATGCTACTCTGAAATTGCCCGGGAGACTCTTACCCCCTCACAGAACTACAATTCCCAAAGTGCTTTAAACATCAATACCTCTTCCCAACAGACTCTTTTTGCCGGACCTGTGCTGTGGGTCTGGATGCCTAGCATTGGACTATGTGAAAATTCTGGAAGGAACATAAGACGATAAGAAAAGCTTTCTGGATCAGGCCAATGGCCCATCTAGCACAGCGCCCTGTTCTCCCAGGGGCCACCCAGGTGCCTGTGGGAAACCTACAACCAGGATTCCAGCACAAGAGCCCTTTCCCTTCCTGCGCTTTCCAAATGCCAACTCTATTCTGCCGCCTGCCCTATGACAACATCTATGCAATTCCATTAACTTCAGTTAAGGATGTATGAAGTAGCAAAGAGCAACTTTTGAAAACAGTAGAAAATATTGGCAAGAAATGGGCTTCACTGCTGCACTCCCCACCCACTTTTGCACAGTGAATTTTATCTCACCCAGTTTGTATTTCTAGCATCCAGGTGCATTTCTTCATGAAAAGCTCTTTCTGATAGTCTTTCAACGTTAGAAGTGCAAAGGAAATGACCCTTCTGGATCAGACAAACTTCTGACTGGTCCAGCACGATCTGTTTTCCACTGCATTCAGCCAGATACCTCTGGGAGCTTACTGGCAGGACCCTGAAGAATAAAGATGGCCTTCTGCTGTGGCTTACAGCACATGGTAGTCAGAGAACACTGCTTCTGGACATGGAGGCTTTGACAATCCTGCCAGCAAATCTAATCGATTTCAGCAGGAGTTTTTCAGGTGTGTAGCCAAATGCAGGATTATAGCCAGTAAGGAAGGCAACTATTTCATTTATTTTCTAACAAATAGCAAATGTGAACGACAGCAGGTTGTTTCAGGCCTTATGTTGGTGGGTTATTGAATGAATGGATTCTTAGTGAGGAATAATGGCCCAGAAGTTGCTATACAGGAATTGAGATCTTTGCAGAGGCTTAAGTTGCTGCTGCAGTTGTTTTAATCCTCTGTGTATCCCACAACGGCTTTTCGCTGCATCCCTCATCAATGCCTTTTTAAAACAAAACAAAACAAAAAGTAGTTTGATTTGTTTATGAACTAGTGCGTCCTTATTTCCATGAGATACAGACATTGGCAGCAAATAGACCTTTTCTAATTGAACTGATAGGCTGAAAGTGAAACATGTCCTTGAATCTACACTGAAAGATAGACAGCGATTATTTATAATAGGGGATGCACCAACTGCCATACCATTTGTACAGCAAGGACTTTATCATAAGTCTCGTGTTTAGGCAAATAGTGCCAAATAAGATAAATTCCATATACAGATTCCCCCCCTTTTTTTCTTTTACAGTGTCAGATGTATGGAGAAAAAGATGCTTTGTTGATGGCATACCCTGTAAAGTGTCCTAAGAGGGAGGGTTAAGATAACATTGTTGTTGTTGTTGTTGTTGCCTCTGCCACTAATGCATCAAAGTTTCCACATACTGGCCATCTCCGTCCCTGGCTGTGTACATCAGGAAGCTTTTAATTTATATCTCCGACTAATTTCATTCGAAACGCTTTCGGACATAGGTTTTTCGTAGCTTTACAAGAGAACTGCTGGTTTTGCAAAACAGACAGGTGCGTGTGCATTAATAAACGGCCTGTGTGTTTCATCAGAGTTGAATCCTTTCTTTTAAATCTCTCTCTCTCCTCTCTCTCTCTCTCTCTCTCTCTCTCTCTTACACACACACACACACACCACACACACACACACATGTCTCCTCGAGCCCCCCCCCTTCCGATATTAGAGCTCAGCTATCTCCTTGCTGAAGGACCTATTTGTCTACTTTAAGTGAAATCACTCAATTCTCAAAAGTCAGTGGAGGACTTTGAAAGCGGGGGGAGGGCCGGGAGAGGCCACTCCAAATAAGTTCCATTAATCAAAAGGCACAGTCTAATGTAACTAATATTTTACAATTAGAGGAGACAAGATGGAACTAAAAGCCATCTATCTCTCTTACACCACATGATCATCGATTCATAATCAGAAGACTGAGAGTCGCACAAAGATGCATTTACAGGGGCTGGGGAGGAGAGAGGGAGGAGGGCGGGGATGGGGGGGGAATTGGTCTGAGCTCGAGATAATGAACACGATGAGAAGGAGCAGCGCTGAAGGCTGGGGGAAAGATGACAGAGTGGTTCAATGGTGACGGATGACACGGAGATGAGTACTGATACCTGACAGGCAGCAAATGATGACTGCGGTCCTTTCCCACCATTATGATACTCAATTATCTTGGTAAGGGCTAAAAGACTGAGGTGGTGGTGGGGGACACGCACACAAAGTGGCTCAGCCTATTCGCTTATTTATAAAGCTTGGCCAGGATAGCGCTTGATTGTGCCAGGATCTGCGGGGGTGGGTGGGTAGAAGGGAGAGGGAGGCCCCTTTCCTGCAATCGGAGCTGCAGCACTTTCCGAAGAGCTGTAGTTTTCCTTCGCCTCCACTCCTGGGCACAACAAGAGATGAGGAGGGTAAGAGAGAGGTTTGGCCATCTGCTTTGTGAGCTTCAAAGGGGGAAGCAAAAGAAGAAAAAGGAGAGAGATTCTTTCTCTTTCACTGCCACCTTCAGGATAAAGGAGAAGAAAAACAACCCCCCAACAATGGTGGAAAGGGAGATTGCCACGGATGTATCATCTAGCAATCCAGAAGTGATATTTTACAGATCTTCCAAATATAAGGTCTACATGGTGGGATAAAAACTGGGCAAGAGGGAAGGACAGCAGTAGGAGAGGAAGAAGCAGGAGAGATTTCTCTCTCTTTCTCTCTCTCTTTAAGGGTTCTTCATTGACTTAAGGAATTATTAATAAAAAGGGAGGGAAGTTACTAGGAGAGAGCTTTGTAGTCATGGAAGATGCCACAGGCAAACACTGCTCTTCCAAAACACAAGGCTGCCTGTTGCACTACATTATTTATTTTCAAAGACACAGAAATCTCCAAGATTAAAGAGAGCTGCAATCGGAACTTTGGAATATGTTCCTCTACCTGCCCTCTCCGCAGAATTGCACAGTGCTGGAAACAGTTTGGAAAAGGTGACAAATATTTCGGTCCAATCCTAATTTTCACCAGTTGATTCTAACATCGATAAGATATATTTTTTTAACGTAACTTTTCTAATCGTGCATGAACTTCTTTCTTTGTAAAAAGTAAAGTAAGTATAAGAAAGCAAATTTTTGAAGATAAGTATTAATTTAGCAGCTTTAAAAGAAAAATACTAAACAATTTTGTTTATTTGAAGCATGTTATATACCACCCATCATCCTATTAGGATTTCAGGATGCTTTAGACTCTGTGCTCGATGGTTGAAATCCACAGAACATAACCAGGCCCTGTTGTTGACTCTGAAAACCAAGAACCCACAACCACAAGCTGTTCCATAGCTAACAATAGAGAAGTCGAGAATATATTTGCTGGATCATAGCCAATGAGCGTGTTGTAATTTGCTTTGTTCTTTTATTCTCGGGGTCATCGTTATTTACAATTCTGTGCATTTTGTTTTAGTCTAAAGCCTTCCGTTTTCTTCACAACGTTCCTTTGAGGAAGGTCTCTATTATTCCCATTTCTCATAGAGAGAACTGCTCAAGTTTGTAGTGTTCTTTCTTATGTGGGCAGAAGCATCCAATGCTCACAGTTTTCCTGAGGTTTTTGTTTTGTTTTGTTTTGTTTTGTTTTTTGTTACTCATAATTCCATACGTATTATTTAGCAGAAGAGAAATGGTCAAAGTGCAGGGCCAATACATTGATTTCTCCATTGAAAGTGACTAATGAGCGGCTAAGCAACAGAATTGGTCCAAGAAAAATAAATACAGCAGTGTCTCTTGTGACAAAACAGGAAGATGGAACAATTTAGAAAATTTGAGTATCCAAGAACATTAGATCAAATAGATTTATAAAGCATACCATATGAATCTACAAGCAAAAGGGCCTAGTGCTTTGTGATAATATGGAGTGATATTAATGGAAACTAACAGCTTTGTGTTAAAAAAATTTTTTTTTTAGGGTTGGCTATATCTGCCATGTTATGATAGCATAATATCAACACATAAAGTAATGCCATCATTGTAAACGGATCCACTAAGAGCAACACTTTGTGTGCGTAATAAAAATATTGTAATATTATTTGGACCCCCCCCCCCAAAAAAAAAAAGAACAACAAGGCTTTGGGTCTCTTGATGCTATTAATAATAACTGCATTGAAACATGATGCTACTGGGGTCACGACTGTTCGCGTAAGGGGACGGAAAGACTATGCGTGTGTGCTGGCTACGGACAGGCACGTAAACAAGGTCTCAATAGTTCAAGTATAGGGGAGAAATCAATAGGTAGTATTAAGCTAACTATATTTGCCATTGCTTGCATCAGTAAGTGATATGCTGCCTTAAACCTTTGAGTGGTGTGCCCGACGAATAGGCACTTAGGGAATATCCTGGTTCGAATTGGCAACACTGATGCAAATGGAACATGAAGAAAGATTATGACATATGTCTCGGAGCCTTTATGGATGTCGTTTGATGGACAAAGAGGATTTCCAGGTGGCTGTTAAAGTATACTACTTTATGTAGGGTACATTTTTATGAAGCTGCTCTTCAAATTAGGACCACTATTGCTCGTAACTTTGCACGATGCATTTTTTATTATTATCCTCCACTTCCCAATTCAGCATCGACACACAGAAAGCACAATAGCTAATATTGTGAATACATTTGCACTGTCTCTGTCACTGAAAGTACCTCTGGAAGCCTAATCATTCAAGAAAAGAGAAAAGTCACTCCAGACAAATTCCTATAGCTAGTAAAACTCCCTGAAATCAGTCCAAAAAAAACAAATTACTGTTACTTTCCATTTCACCTTTCAGATTTGGCAATTAGGGAGTTTTCAGGAGTGAGCACTTTATGCACATGAGTTCCATAACTAGCATCTTTCGTCATTACATTAATGTCTAATTAGAGCATTCAATTTTTTTTTATATGATCCAACATTTTGTATCTGAAATAGAAACGCATTTGCAATGTTCCTGTTTCCGTATCAAGAATCACTTCCCTCCCCAAACTCTTCCACTACTCAAAGGGTGCACATTGTCAAAGACTCTGTGCCAACCTTCCCCAATCCGGTGCCCTCCAGATGTTTAGGATCAGAATTTCTATCATCGCTGACCATTGGTCATGATGGCTGGGGCTGGTGGGAATCCAGAACATCTGGTGAATACCAGTTTGTGGAAGCACCACTTTACTCCATGCACTGGATTCATTTGCTCTGCAGTAGGTTGTCCTCTCCTGAGCTAAAAGCTAAGATGTGAAAAGGTGGAGTAGAAAAAACACACACAATTGCCCAGCACTACATTGCTGACAGATCAAAACCAAGCTCTGCAGTTAGCAGCGTTGTGCAAATGAGAGGCTGTGCACTGCATGGGGCTTTAAGGACAGAGGAAGCCCTCTTATACCAAGTCAAATTATGTGTCTGTTGCTTTCTCTGACTAGAATCAGTTCTACAGGGCCTCAGAATGAGAGAGGTGTTTGTCCGGACCAGTTCCCTGATCCTGTAAAATGAAGATTCCAGGGAATGAACCTGGAACCTTCTGCATGCAGCGCAGGTACCCTTCGACTGACCTGAGATTCCTCTGCGTGAGTTCAGGCAGGCGTTTAAATACTTGTGGTCTACAAGCAAGATGATTCTTCCCCTGGGTGGGTGGGTGCTCTAAATGCCAAATAAGCACTTTCAGCAACTAGCACCAACCAAATTCAAATAAGGCACCCCCCAATACAAAATAGGTGCAATGGTCTACCAGTGACAAAATCAAGGTATGCAAAATGACATTTTCTCTTAAAAACATTGAGGGAACATGCAATGACTCATGCACATGCCAAGTTTGAGGGGACCCAAGGCAGGGTGTTGTACAGAGACACCTTTCAGTGGGCAGTGAGAGGCGGTGGGAAGCAAGCAGCAGTGTGCAACCCATTGCTAAGAAACATGTGGCCAAAGCAGATGCAGCAGCGGATTTATTTATTTACTTCTTGGGGAGGGGGGGAATAAAGATGCTGGAAATCAGCTGCAGCAAGCCCCTCTGAGGCGTGTAGCCCTGTCATTTGCCCCACAAATGTTGGATGATGATGATGGGTACAATGCAGTCGCAGGACAGGTCCAGGTGCCCATCTAGCCAATTGACAGTGTGCACCTGGTAGGTAGGTAGCCTTTAGCATCCTGTCAAGCGGTCAGGAAAATGGACCCATGATGAAGATGTCTGGCCAAATATGTAATAAGATGGTCCTCTCTAACCATCCAGAATTATGCCACAATCTGGCACTCAGTAGTTTTTTTTTTTTTTAATAACTAAATGTGTGACTATTAGCTAGGGACTCTTTGATCAGCCAATCAGTTTCTCTTCACTACTCTTTCATGTATGCAGATATTCCTCTGTATCAACTCTTGGAGCAGGAAGGATTTTAAAAACAAGCAAGACACATGATTGTGCAATGAGTATAATGCAATGTTGCTATATTTATGCACAATTCTATTTTATATTTTCACACGTACCATTTGATTTTCTGGTTTCCAGTTCTGGAATATTTTGGTGGCAAATCCTCCTCTCCTCAATGACGAAATTTCATTTACCTCTACACTTGAATTCTTCTTCCTTCCTACACATACCTGCTCCAGATTTCCCTGTACTCCTGACCAATTCCCCTCTTTCCCTCTCTACTGGTTCTACTGTAATGCCAATATCAGGAAATTTGGGTTTAACTCAGATTTTTGGTGCAGTTATAATCCTGCATGGTCTTGATTCATATTGGGGAAACGGTTTGAAATTTTGCAAACCCTGAATATTTAAACTAAGAGCAATTCCGCAAAGTGAATTGTGTCTAGCAGTGCAATTATCTCTTTCAAAGCAATTAAGCTGCACATCTGAGCACAACTTTGTATTTTTGCTGCCTTTTTCACCAAACAGTTACACTGCAGTTCTTTGATTTAAGACAATTCCATCCACTGACCTGCCTTCTATTTTTCTATTTTCTATTTTTTTTCTGGTACATCTAAAAATATATACATTTGGGAAGGGCAAAATATTACACCTATTTTGTACAGCACTGAGGTGTGATGCAACTTGGGATGATTAATTTTCTGTCCATGAATTCTCTATAAGCCCTTGGTCTTAACACCCTAGAAAGCAGGAAGAATGGGGGGGGGGGATGCACTCTGAAAGCATGCAACTTTGCAAGTTTCTGAACTTTTGAACTACTTTTGTGAAATGTGTAACCTGTCCCAATGCAGAAACTGTTAAATATTCAGCTGAACCTCAACATTAGAACCTGAAAATTCTGATAATTCAGAAACAGAGTGATAATGAGGATCTGGCATTCCCCCCCCCCCCCCGCTCTTCACAAAGCATTTATCATGAAACATATTGTAGTGATGGTTTTAGGATATCGAGATCTAACATGTCACAGGCTTACAAACCCATCACGAACCTGAGCCAAAAGTATTTATTTTAATGATATATTAGTGATTTGTAATCTGGTTGTAAATAAGTATTAATAGTTCAAATAATACCACCATTTAACATTTCCTTATCCCCAGCAGTTTGCTAAGGTGCTGCTAATAATTTTAATACAAATTAGGTAGGAATGATCTCTGAAATGAAACCATAATAAAATGCATGGTTACAGATAGACCTCTAACTACATAATAAGGGAAGAATTCAAAAATAATTATTTAGCCAAATATTAAACCTAAAAATCTATCAAATGTCTCATTAAAATGCAGATTACTTAGAGCTTATTATCCATTCATATACCATTTGACCAAAAAAAGGGGGGGGAGTCCCCTTCTCTTCTATAATTTGATCTTAAACTGAAACCATTGTTCAAAGGCTAAAACTCATAATCCGCCTAACACTGAACCCCGAACTAATGATATGCCTTCAAATTTCTGCAAATGAGTTTGAACATTGAAATAACAAACCAGAGAGGCGGGCGGCGGGGAGGGGAGGAGAGGAGAGGGGGGAGGACACCAAGGGCTTTAAAAGTGGTCTTCGGCGCCACCTAGAGGATTTACAGCCGCACAGCTTTTTGGCACATGGAGGAAAATTAAATACAGCTGAATAATTGAACGCGAGGGCAAGTTCAACCAGGGGTCACCATCTGCTTGACTAGAACTCTTGGCAGATTTCAGCTAAGGCTCACGCGCATCGTAAACATGCTTGCAGATCTCGTATCGTGCACACTGCCCTGAAAAATAAAAAAAAACAGTTCCTACAACATCCTTCAGCTAATTACACGTATTCTGTCATGTCGTCATGGATACAAAAAAAAGGAAGGTCAAAAAGATTCCTGAGCTATTAAGCAACATATCAGTGAAAAGACAAAGGCATGCTCTGCCTTCAAAGCCCAGAGACTTGGTGCAAAACTGCCTTTCCAGGGTGCCCATCTTCTGCAAACTGAACATTTGGCTGGTAAGTACATACTGGAGATTTTGGGGTTTGTTTTTTTGTTTTTTTTTTTTTGCAAATCTCTCACATACACAAGCTTTCCCCCTGTCTATGAGGCAAAGACTACACATGTTAACACTTTATTCATATAGCAGCATGAAGCGCTCAATTACACTACAGTAATCTTCACGGTTTTCCCAGCTATGGTTTCCCCAGTAGTGATGTATGGAAATGAGAGCTGGACCATAAAGAAGACTGATCGCTGAAGAATTGATGCTTTTGAATTATGGTGCTGGAGGAGACTCTTGAGAGTCCCATGGACTGCAAGAAGATCAAACCTATCCATTCTTAAGGAAATCAGCCCTGAGTGCTCACTGGAAGGACAGATCCTGAAGTTGAGGCTCCAGTACTTTGGCCACCTCATGAGAAGAGAAGACTCCCTAGAAAAGACCCTGATGTTGGGAAAGATGGAGGGCACAAGGAAAAGGGGATGGCAGAGGATGAGATGGTTCAACAGTGTTCTTGAAGTGACTAGCATGAGTTTGGCCAAACTGCGGGAGGCAGTGAAAGATAGGCGTGCCTGGCGTGCTCTGGTCCATGGGGTCACGAAGAGTCGGACACGACTGAACAACTGAACAACAACAAAATCTTCACGGTACTCCTATGACATAGAGCAATGTGATTCGGTTACAAGTGGCCTGCAGCAAATTGTTGCAGCACACCCTCCTTCATGCAAAGAATGCAGGGCATTCTACCATGCCAAACAGCACAACTGGTTAATCCATTGGCCTGGTCCACCTAAGAATGTTCCAGGAAGCAATGTTACACCTGGAACCTAACAACGTAAGGACATAAGAATAGCCTGTTGGATCAGGCCATTGGCCCGTCTACTCCAGCTATCCTGGATGAGTCCTTTTGGAGCGCTTCACAATCTCTTTTTGTATTAACTACCTTGATCAAGGTAGTGTTGTCAGCAAATCTGGCCACCTCGCCTCTCAATCCTAACTCGAGTCAAGATCATTTATGAACAAGCTAAAAAGCACAAGTCCCAATAGCAAAACTGACTGGCAACCAGTGCAGTCAGGTCAGGCTTGGAGTTATATGCTCCAGAAAGCAACCTGGCCACTGAATTCTGCACCAGCTGAAGTTTCCAAACCATCTGCAGAGGCAGCCCCATTGTATGCCACCAATTTTGGCACGATCAGAGATGCTTTATTGCACTGCTTGCTCCAGAATTTTCTTTGGGGAGCATTTGGCTCTTTCCTGAGTAGCCTCACCTTCTATCTCCCCATTTCACTTGTCCTGCCCCTCTGAGACCAGCCCACACTACCACCATAGCAAAGAGGGCACAGATTCATAGACTCACAGTATTGGAAAGTACTACAGGAGTCTCTAGTCCAAGCCCCTGCAATGCAGGAATCACAGAGAAAAAATCCCTGACAGAGTCCACCACCTTCCAGGTGGTGACTGGCTCTTACTCTCAGAAAGTTCTTCCTAATGTTTAATCAGAATCTTCTTTCTTGTAACTTTGTTTGGATCTTACCCTCTGGAGCAGGCAAAAACAAACTTCCATGTGCCAGCCCTTTAGCGCAAGGTGACCAGAGTCTGCTGTTTATTTTGCTTCCAAGGATAGCCAACGTGGTGCCATGCAAATGTTGGCGGACCCCAACTCCCATTAGAACCATCCAGCATGCCCTATAGTCAGAGGTGATGGAAGATGCAAGCCAAGAACTTCCAGAGGGCACCATGTTGGCTGCTTCTGGTGGCTTCTATTACCACTCATTCTGCTTGCAGAATGCAGGCCCGGTGGCTTACTATACTCTGCAAGCCATGAAGGAACAGGCTGAGAACCCAGTATGACAACAGTGCTGAAGATCCCAACCAGCTCCACTAAAAAAATTTACCATGAGAAAATACAGTTTAAGGATCTCTCTTTCCCCCCCCCCACGTTTGCAGCTAAAAATCTATAAATGGGTAAGTAGACTGAACTGATACAAAACAGTTTTCTATGTTTCTAGAGATGCTTCCCATACGCAACATCTCAGGCTCAATCTCTGGTATCCCCAGTTATTTCTAGTAGCAGAGCTAGGAGAGACCCCCAGTACTGAGCTGGATGGGTCAAGGTGTTGATTCCCAAAAAAGAAGCTTCTTATATCCTTTTTGGATATGGCATTGCATATCATGGTTGGAGGCAGTAATGCTTCTGAATACCAGTTGCTGGAAGCCACAGGAGGGGAGAGGGCTCTTGTCCTCAGGTCCTGCTTGTGGGCTTCCCTTTGGGGGGGATGTGGGGTTTGTTCGCCACTGTGAAAACAGAATGCTAGGCAATATTTGCTTGATCCTGCAGGGTGATCTAATGATATATATAACTTCCTATAACACATAAAAATGTGTGTTGGCACTATGCAGAAGAGATAGACAAAGAGGAGAAGGAGGAAGAGGAAGAAGACGAGGAGGAGGAGGAGGAGGAGGGAGGAGGAGGAGGAGGAGGAGGAGGAGGAGGCGGAGGCGGAAGCAGACAACAACATTAAATACAATTTAAAAAGAGGAAAGTGGGTTTCCTAAATGCAGATTTCTCATTTAGCCGTCTGGGCTTCAGCAAATTCTATGTGCATTCCAAAGATGGAAGTCTGGGCTTCATTGCCCTGTTTGGTTTTCCTCTTCCACTGTAAGATTAAAGCTCATTTTATTAAGGCATTTCGAGCAGGCACCTCTCAGCCTTGATTTACAGTTGCACCACATGACACTGTACTACAAGGACACATACTTAAATATGTTTATTTGAAGGTGACCACCATATGCAACCTAAAGTTTTATTAAAAGGAATAGGTTGCATTTTTCTAGCCCCAGCAACTTTGGCAGGATGTCAGTGAACATTTGTAAACACGACAAGGTAATAACGGCATCTCACAAGAGAGCTGGACACTTCCTTAGGGAAATCCATCATTCCTGTCTACAAATATAGTATCCCCAGGACTACGTAGATGCAAGTTCAAGGCATAATATTTATTGACCCATCAGCTGCATGTAATTCTAGCATTAGTGCAAATAACCGGTGGCCTTATTTCCACACAAGAAAGAAAGAAAGAAAGAAAGAAAGAAAAGAAAAGAAAAGAAAGAAAAAGAGAAAGAAAAAAGAAGAAAAGAAGAACGAAATGGGGGAAAAGAAAGAAAAAAAAGAAAGAAAGAAAGAAAGAAAACATGATGGCATGCTGCCTCATATTACAGTGATTTGGATACACTTGGAAATGTGATTAGACTCCTTGACCTGTAATTTCTGCCTGATCATTATTCTAAAGGCTCAGAGCAATCGGTGCTTGTTGTTTTGTTGTTGCTTTGGGTCTGCAAATTTATTCAATTTGTGCCCCACCTTTTGGATCACAGAAAGGACCACCACCAGGCAGCTTGCAACAGTGGTATGGCGAGGACAGGTATTCTACAGTGTGGTGCCAGAAATTGGATGATCGCCCATTTGCCTTGCTCGAAAGCCCTGATCTTGTGATGACTCCTCATATATTGAATGCATGGAAGGAGGAGTAGGATTGTGTCCACGAGCCTCACTTTACATCCATGCATGGAGCAAACCTGCTGAACAGTGCCAATGAATGTACCAGGTGCACATAGCATAAACCCTCTCACTGTGATCTGCGCCCTCGTATCTGCAGCTTTATGTTTTATCCTTTATTGCTGTTCTTTGAAAACATTCTTATTCATATTTAGAACATATTGGGAGGAGCCATAGCTCAGTGGCAGAGCATCTGCTTTGCATACAGAAGGTCCCAGGTTCCATCCTCAACATTTCCAGGCAGGGCTGCGGGAGAACCTTTTCTGATACCTTGGAGAGCTGCTGCCAGTCAGTGTAGACAATACTGAGGTCTCAATATAAGGCAGCTTTCGATGTTTGTATTATTATTATTATTATAATTATTATTATAATTATTATTAGTAGTTGTTGTAGTAGTAGTAGAACTAGAAGAAGGAGGAGTATAGTATAAGAATCAAGGGCTACTTCATCTGTTTCAGCGTGATTTTCTTTTACTGTTGTTTATTGCTGCCATCCAATGTATAATTTTGCAAAGAGTAATCCGTATGTATATAACATCAATAAAGTAACTGAGGAAACATTAAGATGTGTATGGATGGAAACTTTTGCAGATGTATTGCAGTTAAGTCCCACTTTAAAAAACCACAACAACTTTATTTGCAATAAAGTCTCTAAAAATATTTAAAATCAATTTAAAGTGTTCTCATAAAATGTGTATAAAGAAAAGACAAGTTTAATTCTCAAAGGCTCCATTATCAGAGCAAAAATTAATATTTGTACTGTTTCCAAATTGGAATAAAATTGCAAAGATGCAAACGCCATCCTATATCATAATCTATAAACCAGTCACAAATGTTAAATCAGCTGTAAAAATGATTTAAAATCTACATGAATAATTTATTAAACTGATTTAAAACCACATTTTTGCTACCTTCATTTATTAACAGTTTCTCAGACAACAATGCATTTAAAAAGAAATTTGCATGAATAGAGCTACATATTAAAATGTTGCAGATCTTGTGGATGAAGGTTCTTACTTCCAAATCCCAAACGCTGGGAGAAAGTGGTTGACTTGAGGACCCAAATACTTCTAACAGGGGAGGGGGCCTATGACCCAAGCCATTAGAGTTTTATAAAATTATGAATAGGGTGGAGACAATAGAAATGTTCTTTCTCCCCCCCCCTCTTTCATAATATTAAAACAAGGGGACAGGGGCTTAGCAATGGGTTCAGGACAAAAAAAGAGGTACTCCTCCAAAACATAGGGAATTCTTTGCCACAAATTTGAGGATGGCAACAGGACTCAGATCTACACTTCAGAGGGCTCATACTAAGGATGCCACATTTTGAAGTGCAAAAAAAAGAGAACGCATTTGCTGACTTCTACTTTTAACTATGGATCGCTAGGACGACTCTACCCACGAAACGGGACGTGTGCTGGAAAAACAGGACATATGATAACTCACCCAAATAATATTGTTACATGCCACCCTGATTTCCAGGTGGTAAGAAAATCCAGGGGATTCCAGTGTTTTCCCAGGATTTGGTTCCCGTGGACTGAAAGCCAGCGGAGACTGTGTCATATTTTGAATACATGGTTTTATTTATACTTATATACAATCTGAGCATAAGATGAAATGGTGCACAGCATTATCACCCCAACGGATCTGGCTTCTCCCCATTAGTCACAGCCTTGGATCCAGCACACAGCAAGCTTGTCTCTCTTCCAGCCTGCTTCCATCTCAGCTCTCACACAACTCTCTGGCTATTGTTCTCCTACCTAGCAACTAGGTGAGGGATGGAGGAAAGGCCCACCCATTAGCCTGGAGGGCACCATCACTTGGTTGTAGCTCTTGCAACCTAGCTCATTCTTTTGGGATGCTGATGAGAACACTTATGTGGCCAGCTAAGGCCACTGCCAGGCAAAGAAACCTGTCTGGGTAGTCCAGCAATTTGTCAGGTTCTAACCTCACTGGGTGCAGGACCCCAAGAACTGGAAGGGGCCCAGGGTGTCATCCTGACTAACCCCTGCTCCAAAACATAGCCTACAACAATACATTAGAAAACTACAAGTGCCTGATAATATGCTAACGTGGTTCCAAATAAACCTCAGTTTTCTGAAGTGTGCTGGTTGTGTACTACAATTACTCTTTATGCACGTGCATTTATTTGCACAAGACTGATCCACACCTTCCAGAGAATTGGGGGAGGGAGCTGAAGAGCTCACAATTCATGAGAAGGTTTTCCTCCCACCCCACAAAAATGACAAAAGGGCAAAAACAGGAGCAAGCTGGTGGCAATATGTTCAGGTCAAGTAACAAAATAAACAAATAAAAGGACTGTCCCTTGTAAATATGGATAGTTGATATGTATGAAACAAGCAGTGCCTGAAACAGGAGGCTTGTTGAGGCTTTTATGTGGGTGGTGGACTGTGTTTGACTTGGCTGGATACAAATTGTATAGGGTTGCTCTGGATGGAGAAAATGGATGAAGAATGTGTAAGAGGATGGTTTGATGCTGAGCTCTTCACCATGTCAACGAGTTTTGATTGCAGATAACCCATGTAAACAAAACATGGCAGGAGCTTTTAAATCTCTGTTATACACATTAAGCATCTGGGTGTTCTTAAATTAGAAAATAATACTTTGCTTTATTTTCAGCCTCAAACTCCAGATGATGCAGCTACCATGGAGATGACAAAAGCACCAGGATGGTTTATTCAGATTAATACCCACATCATCTTTGGTGTTGTGTGCGTGTCCTGTGTGAGCAGCGCGCCTGAGACAAAAACAGATACTGCTCCTCCAAGACTCTGACCTTTAGCATCATTTCCCCAAAAGTTAATTTCTGTGATTAATGCAATATACTAAAACCCATAAATTTGATCATCTGAAGGATTCAAATTAGGAATTATTGACAGCTGATAGAACAGAAGTGCAGACAGGAGGCAGATTTCCTCATCTGTCCATCTCAGTGTTGGAATATGTATTGATTAGGGTATGACAAGGTAGGGAACCTGCCATAAATCTAAACTCTATTAGATTAACACAGGCATTCAATTAACATAAAAATGACAACCTAAGAGAAAAGCTCTGAATGTCAGTCTGCTCACCGTTTCAAATGTTCGACTCAACCCAGGTTTGGAATTAGCAAACGAATGGTCTTAGCATAGAAAACCAAAAGGCAAAAACGGATTTCAGTTTGGACCCTGCATTTCTATTTTAGAGACAAAACACACAAGGCCTTTTCGTGCACACCTCACCCTCTCAAGGGGAGTCCATAGTCATGCCCCCAATGAGATCCCATAACTACAGGTCGCTGTGTCAACATGTCAGTTTATACATATGCACACACAGTGAATACATAGTGTAAAATTTCATTTGTTAGGATCAGCACGACCGCACAATCTTATGCCTAGTTTACGGGAGTAAGCTCCATTGAGCTCTATGGTGCTACCTTCTGACTACAGAGGTTTGGCTTGTAAAACACATTAAACTTTGGATCTCTAGTATGTAACCACTGAGCAATCCTGCAAAGTGTTACCATTCAAACGGCTAGTGTGAAGTAGAAGTCCTGTCAAAGGAAAGGGGAGATGTATCCAGCCTCTGCTCGTTCTCTGACTTATCCCATGCTAATCCATCAGAAAAAAGAATTGAAAGCCTCATTATCACTTATTTCTCTTCCCCCTGCCCCCATTTATATCCCACCTTTCTTCCGCCATGAAACCCAGGGTAGTATGCGTGAGGTTCCTGGGTGGTAGTCACTCATCTAGATGCTGACCAGACCTGCATGACTTCAGCAAGGTAGTGGTCTCCTGTGCCTTCAGGTCATACCTAAGTGAGTGCTGATCCTTTGCTACTTGATGTACCTGTTAGGAACATTTATCTGCTGGTGAAGAGTTACTATCGAAACAGTTCGTTATCTGGAAAAAACTGTTCTACGTTTGGAGCATCCATTACCACACGGTTACAGGACTGTGACTGTTGAAAGGCTTGTTTGCCTCTTTGATACTTTGCATTTTGTTCATGCAACATGATTGATTGACTTTTATTATTTGTGACTCCATCACATATTTTCTGTTTAAGAATTGTGAAAAATACATGTTACAAATATTTTGTTAGTACATTATTAGCCGCGTGTTGCCTGGGTTTGTTCAGATCATACCAGCAGCCTCTCTGATATTCTTCGTAGGGTCATAGGACCATAGGAAGCTGCCTTCAAAGAGTCAGAGCATTGATCCGTCTAGATCAGTATTGTCAATACTGGCTGGCAACTGCTGTCTAGGATTATGGGCAAGAGTCTTTCCCTGTCCCACCTGAAAACACAATGAATTGAACCTGGGATCTTTTTCATGCAAAGATGTGTTCTACCACTGAGCTATGGCCCTTCCCCATCAAGTTATTTGCTTTTCAAAATATAGAATAAGGGCCACAAGTGTGGAAGGAGAGCCCTTCCCAGCTTTGTGAACTGGCATAGCATGGGCCCTTCACCATCTGAAGAAAGTTTTACTAAACTAAAAATAAAAAATAAAAAAATCCAGTTACAGAGATATTGCAGATGGTGAGGCTCATTATACCTAGAGTGAACCTGAAACAAGTTGCATTAATTAGGAGCAGGAAGGTTCAAAGCAAAAGGGCAACAAAGGTGTTTTTTAATAATGGCACTAGTGTTGCTACTCCTGTCTCAAATACGGTGCCACTTCACAGCATCAGATGGCAGGTGAGAGACTCTTTGGATCTCCATAAGCAAAGAAGAATAAAAATCAATTTCAGAGCTTTAAAGTGGTAGATTCTGGTTCCTAAGGTCATTGCACATCATCAGCTGCTCTACAGCACTAGAGCACTTCTGAGTGGCTGATTTAAAAAAAATATTGAAATGAATATGGAGGATGTACTGCACCACTGTCTCAGACGTTTAAAGGGACAATGTGAAACAATTCATTCCAAAACAAACAGTAGGTTGGATATTTCTTTTGCAAGGACAGTATTATATTGGCAACGTGGGGAAGTTTTAAACACTGCTCTGTAACCCAGTCAGCAGATGCAAGTTTTCAGTTAGAGAAACAACAACCTGTAAGTTCTTTTCAGATGTTCTTTGGATGCTTAGAGAAAGGAGAGCAAAATCACAGGCGCTATCACTGTGCTGCAATCTATATGCATTCAGCTGTGAATACAACTGTATGCATGGAAGGATCTCTCTTAACACAGGAACATATGAATGTAAGAATATCCTGTGCCGGATCAGACCAAAGGGGGTCTATCTAGTCCAGCATCCTGTACTCACAGTGGCCAACCAGATGACTACAAGAAACCTGAAAGCAGGACCCGAACACAAGACCACTCTCTCCTCCTGCATTTTCCAGCAACTGGTATTCAGAAGCATTGCTGGACTCTAGGTCATTCTCCCTCCTGAAGTGATGCTCCTCACCAGCCCTGATCCTTGGCTGGGATATGTCCATGAACTGTAGTAACACTGCTGGTGCTTCTGTGGGGGTAGCCTTCTGGGTTTTGCAGGGCTGAAATGCAGTTTACTGTGAAAAGGTAACAGTCACATCCTTTGGGCCACCAACTCTTGCCTCTGGCCACATTCTTCATTGGCATGCGGTCCCTTGAAGTCTCCCCACAATGTGTAATCAGGCTAAGAAAGGTTCCAGAAGCTCCCCAAGGTTTAGAATGCTGTGATATTATTACAGTGGTACCTCGGGTTACGTACCTGATCCGTTCAGGGGTGCCATTCGCACCCCGAAAAGTACTTAACCTGAGCATCCATTTTGTGCATGCACAAAGCGCGATGTCCACTTCTGTGCATGCGTGAACTGCGCATAAGCTCTGCGCATGCACAGACTGAGCAGACATGCGCAGAGTGTCGCATGGCGAAATTCACTTCCGGTGTGCACCAGGGCGGGGCTCGTAACCCGAAAAAACGCAACCGAAGCAGAGGTAACCCCAGGTACCACTGTATTAGTATTATCATTTCTTCCAATGAGTTCAAGGAGGTGTAGAAAGTCCAACAACAATGTGTGAGGTAGGTTAGCCTGAGATTGAGATACTGGTGAGCTTCATGGTGAAATGGAGACTAGAACCCAGGTCTCCTTGGTCCTAGTCCAACATTCTAACCACTACACTCTAACCGCTTCATTCTGTGTATGAAGCAGGTACTCCCCTACTGATCTAATCTTACACCTGTACACTAAAATTGCAAAGTTGCATTCCTGAATGCAGAAATAAAGGATTTCAGAAAATTACAGAAAATATTTTAAACCTTCCAGCAAAGAACAAGCTATAAAATAGCACCGTCTTCAATGACATAGGTCTGCCCAAAACAAATTCTGTAATGCACTGAAATTTGCACCAGAGACCAAAATGTCTGCTTATTTCAAAATAAGTTGCAAACCACAGACAGTCCCTCGCAGTGCCACACTCTGAGATCAGCAGAATACCAGCGGTAGGTTCCAGGTATGGACTGAACTCACACGAAGGGGCTTACGAGCAGACAAAGATTGCTTTTGGGGGAATCAGGCAGGAAGCGAGTGAGGAAGCGCAGCTGGGAAGGAGGAAAAGATAGCCTTGAAGAAAAAGACGACATCAACTGCACTGAAGTTATTTTGGCATAATGGCAGAGTAAATGAGCACCATCTGGTCAAAAGTGAGAAAGGAAGAACAGATGACTGGAAGCAGAGGAGGATAGAAGCAGAAGGAAACTGGGGCATGGATTAATTTGTGAAGCCGAGTGTTCTGAGGCACTTAGCTTTCATGAAGCCCCTGCCTCTGTGCTCCAAAATGCCAAAAAATACAAAGACTGACCCTGGGCTACTAAACTTCCAGTCGGGCTGATTCCTTCCTCCTTTTCCTTTCCTCTGTGCCCTGTTCCTCTTGGGGAGAAGGAGGCTATTCACTTCCATAGCAGGCCACAATCAATTGCAGGCTGCTGCTTAATGACAACTGCTAGGTTAAGGGGAGGCCTCCTATAGCAAATGGTGTGTGTGTGTGTGTGTGTGTGTGTGTGAACTTGATTGGCTGTATGGTGCCACACAGCACAGGTAAATATATTTTAGTTTGCAGAGTGCACCAACATCATTAGCTGTTAGGACACAAAGTCTGCATTTTTAGGCTCCCAAGTCATGTAAATTAACCCCCAAGAAACTATTAACAGATCTGAGGGGGTGTTACTTTATCCACCCAAATGTGTCCAGAGATGCTCATCAAATAATGCAGAGATTAATTAATTCAACCTGAAATCCCATCAGTCTCTAGGAAACTCACTTCCAGGTTACTATGAGCAGCAGGTCATGGAATTAGTACACTACAAGAGATGGAATAAAAACTAAAAAATACTGCCTCTGTATCTCCCCCTCAAGTGGTTTGCAAGAGCCCCTTTCACACAAACGTTCAATGTGTTGTGACGATTAATCAAACTTTGGTTTGCGCTAGGAATATGTCAGAAGAGCTGATCTCTTACTTGCTTCTTAACTCTCATCATTATGCATTTCCATTCTTGCAGACAAGAGAAGAAATAGATGTGCATTTGTTCCCAACATTACGTCACACTTCAGTGTGACCAAGGAACAGAATCTGAGCATGGTAGGTAAAAGGATGTCAACTTTTTCCTTTTTTAAAGGGAAATTCCCTTATTCCGAATAGGATTCCTTGCAAGAAAATGGAAAAGTTGACAGCTATGAGATGATAGATAGATGATAGATAGATGATAGATAGATAGATAGATAGATAGATAGATAGATAGATAGATAGATAGAGATAAATGTTAAATATGCTTTCTGCTGTGATCATTGTTACATTTATTAAGTTTTAGATTTTAGGGATGTGCTTTATGGCACTATGCTTTGCAAACTGCACCAGGATCTTGATTAACAAAGGGTGGGTTAGAAATGGGTTTATTAGTAGTAAAATGCTAGTTCTTACTGTATATGAAATAAATATAGATAGGACTAGGCTGGGATGACAAACAACAAAGCATAGATTTAGCCCCTCTGACTAAAGGAGGCAAAATCAGCATCCAGTCCCATGGGGAAGAAAGCACAGAATTACTGTTTGGGATATTGGTACAGTGAGAGCAAATTGTACTGTTTGTAATGTACTGTGCTGGGTGGGGTTTCCCTTGCTGGTACGACCCCCTCAGTGAGGCATGATGGGTGCCTATGCAGAGAGCATTCAGAAAACATTGTTCTCCTAGTTGCCTTTGTAGTTCACAACCCCAAGAAAGAAAGGATGCTGTCTTACATAAGAACAGGACAATGGCCCACCTAGTCCAGCATCCTGTTTTCACAGTGGCTGAACAGATGCCCATTATGGGAAGCCCACAAGCAGACCTGAGCACATGAGCACTCCCCCCCTCCCCGCCATTTCCATCAACTGACTTTCAGAAGCATTACTGCCTCCAACCACGAGGAAAGAGAACAGCCACCATAGCTAGTAGACTCGGACCAAGTGAGACTATTTCTCCATCCAGCACAGTATCCTCTCTTCTCTGACTGACATCAACTCTCCAGGTCTCAGGACTTTTTCATCACCTCCTTTTAACTGGGCAAGGGAGGGATTGAACCTGTGACCTGCATGCTAGGCATGTGCTCTGACACTGAGCTGTGGCCCTTCCTCTTGTTCCTCGCACGCTCTGACTAACATAACAATGGGCATTTTTTCCTGCTTAGAAATAAAAGTGGGAGGCAGGAGGTAGGGTCTAGCAGTCAGGAGATACTTGTGGGCATCGCTTTGAGTGTTGACATATGTCGTGAGAACGATACGCCAGGTGTGATGTAGATATCTTCATTTCATCAGACAAGGCCCTTCTTGTGAAATATAAAAGCTAAGCTCTTTCACACAGAAATCGTGAGAAGAGATACGATAAAGGAACAAAACAGAAGGCCCGATAAAGATAAAAGATGTGCAAAGGCACACAGTGAACTTTATTCTAGTCACTAAATTATCACCTTCCAAATGATTTTCACATCATTACATAGAGATCAAATGTTCCCACTCACGTTTTTAGGCATGCAATAGGCAAAGCTCAGAAGTTTTGGTGGAACCTTTTTGCAAGGCAAGTTCCCTAGTACAATAATGCACTGTCATACGTCCTTTCACTGATTTGTGTGTTTGTACCCTTTGTACATTGTTTAGCTGAATAACCGCACTGCAAAATTCAGAAAAGTGTGACTTTTGAAGGATGCCTGTGTTTCAGTTTATTTTGTTTTTGAAAGTGGGACATGGGCTGGTTTGCATTTAATGTGAACTGAATCAAAATTCTTGCTCATCTCTATTTCAGTCACAGTACATTGGTGCCCTATATTAAATCGTTCCTCCCCTATGAATGTCTTTTGCTATACCTTTGCTCCACCTTTCCAAAATCCTAATTTTTATGGAATTATTCCCTGTAGATGATGATAAACTTTTGTGATAAAAAGTTATTGATTATAATTTTATTTGGACTGAATTCTGCATTCTGACAAACAATAATAATGAAGAGATAAGCCCATCTTACATTCACAATGGAAGAAGTTCCATGAGATCAAAGGGGCTTACATCCAAAGAACTGTGGAAAGGATCCGAGTTTAAGGATTGTGTACACAAAAGTTTGCTTTCTTATTAGTCAAAAACATACAGAAAATAAAGAAAAATTTGTATTTCAACATGAACCTACAGAATTCAATTTATTCCTTCTCCATCTTCTAGAAAAGTAATTATTCCGCACTCCCTGTGAAAATGTTATTGAACCTTCAGCCAGTTTTAAGCTATTTTCACCAAAATCTGCCTCTTCAGCTTGTTTTCAAGTTGTGAGCTCCCCCGTGTGGTTATATAAGGATTTCCAGCTGTTACAGAAAACGATTTAAAGAAGAGTTTTCTGTTACATTCATTTCAAAGAAACACCCACTCTAAAACTCAACACCAAGAAAGGAAAAATAGGAAAGGAAAAAGACACAGGTCTTAAATAAAGCTGCCATTGTTTTGAGACAGCTCGAGCATTTCTTACTGGCCCAATGGGTAGCACATGAAGCAATGGTTGCATGAACCTGGTGTCAACAGGGCCATTTTTCCAACTTGACGTATTGACATACATGATAAGAGGATTTGTGCTGAATGTCCACATGGTGCTGTAGCACTTCTGTGCAATCTCTGCTAGTCATCTGTGAACTCCTACAGGCCTGACTTGCAGGGCCTGCTGACGGTCAGAACCAGAAGCACTGCACATCTTTAAGAATGGCAAAATCAACAGGTGACCACTTTCCATCTCCATTGTAGGAAAAAACTTTTGCTTAAAGTGTAATCCTATACACATCCATTTGGAGGTAAGTTCTATTGAGCTCAACCAAGACTACTTCCTGGGAAGTTAGTAGAGAATTGCAGTCTTGATTATTTTTGTATTTTAGGCACATGCTAAAGGTTTAGATTTGAGCTCCACTTTTTGCACTTGGTTTATAGCAGGCATGTCCAACTCCCAAGAGACTGCAATCTATTCCCAGTATGTATATATATAAACTGGCAGTGATCTACCCATTGTCATCGAAGGGAAGAGGAGCATGCGTGGGCTGGGTGTGTGGAAGGGGAGGATTCCCCAGAGTTCCTGAAAGTTGTTGAGCTTTTTTTAGGGGGGGGGAGGCCAAATTTGTTGAGCTTTCTTTATGGGGGAAAGGCTAACAATTAACTACGATGCTAACAAGCATACAAAATAATGCAGCAAACTAATGTCGGCAGCAAACTATAAAACATAGTCCTTTTGACGCAATGTTGGGACAGAGCGAGGGGGGCAGGGGGCAGAAACTTTCCTTATACATTGCTTTTAATCACGTGAACAATAAGGATCCTGCGATCAGCTGTGATCGACCGTGATCACTTGGGGATCTACCTGCCGATCGCGGTCGAATGCTTGGACATTGCTGGTTTATAGCATCCAAAGGGGTCCTCTTTCCAGGTTGTGCCGCTTTCTTAAAATCCACACATTAATGTACATACTGAATACAGGTTTTTCAATGTATTTTCTCTCAATACATGTGTTTCTGAATATATTTCAGTATCAATTTCTAATAATATTTTTCTCTTAAAATAAACATTCCTCAAGCTAGGAAGGAGCGGGTCAGTTGGTAACTGAGGAAACAAGGGGTGGGTGGGTGTCGCTCCAGGATCTGATTTGCCTGCTTAGTTTGTCTGCAAAGTTGCTATTCACCGAGCATCAATAATAGGGAAAAGTCCAAACTATATGTCCAATGTTGAGCTAGGACTTGTCTACCATGCATGGAAATTACAGGGGTATAAACACAATCTCTCTCTCTCTCTCTCTCTCTCACACACACACACACACACACACGTACAAGCAAAGAGCACTCCCATGTGAGAATGGCAGAACCAACTCCTGCATCATCAGCATAGCCCCATGCAGAGTTGGCCCAAGGCATTTTGCTACCTGAAGCAAAGGGCAAGAAGTTGTCTTTTCCCAGTTCCATTGTATGAACAAAAGCTCAACAGACCACTGAATCTTATTCCAACATCCTCCACTGCACCCCATTGCACTTCCAGGGCAGCAGCAGGGCCGTCTTTACCCGGGGGTGCAAGGGGTGAATTCTGAGGGGCTCCAAATGTATACTGTATACCCGTTCCTCTCAATCGGCAGCAGTGAAAAGCAATGGAGCGAAAGTCCCTCCCCACCCACCCCGTCGCTTTGTTACTCTGTAGCGTCAAATATTGCTGACAAGTCAGGAAACAAAAGCAATTTTTCCCCACAGCGTCATTCTTACAGGTGAGCGATCCCTCCCCAAAAACATTGAGCTTGTGCCCCCCTAAAAAAGGTCAACAATTTTGGCTCCCCTCCCCTCTCCGGCGGCGCATATGATAAAGACAGCCCTGGGCAGCGGCGTAGTTTGGTGGGTGCAGGACAAGTTGCCTAGCACACATGCAGAGCTCTCTCCACTTGTTGCCCCACAATATTTGCTGCCTTAGGCATCTGCCTCATGATAGCACCAGCCCTGACCTCAAGACATGTCTGAACCGGCACAGATGCCCTGCTCTCCACAGATCTATTGTGTCTTGTGGTGGTATTTGCCACTGAATATTAATTAATGGCAAATGCATTTATGCTGCTGTGGGAGGGGAGTCAGATAATCCATTCACTCATGCTTTGGAGCTGTCCTCCTGCAAGTCAGTCATTCAGGTCTTCTTAGTCCATCTTGGCTGACTTTCACTTCACTGGGATCAAGACAAGAACCTTTTCTGACAAGGGCTCTCACTAATTGTTTAAAGGTGAATTCTTCCAACATGATTTCACGCCAGCACTTGACGAAAAGGGCTTCTGTGTTTCCTTAAAGGTGTGGAAGAGGTCAGCAACTGACTGCTTGAGCTGTGAATACAACCCTTTGGATAAACCCTTTCATTTCTGTGGTGCATAAGTTGTTCCCCAGACTTAACCTTTCAATTTAATCATGATGCAATCTGTCATATGGCCATAACAATAGGGGGATAAATAAAAGGAAACAGTAACATTTTCCCATGCGGAGCAAGCATAGTGGAGGATCAGGTCTATATGTTCAATATGGCAACCTAAGATCAGCCTTGATGGACAAAACAAGTGGTTCACCTGGCCTAGGTGTCTCCATGAGGGACCTGCCCTTGGACTAAGGAAATATGTGTGGTTAATATCAGAACAGGGCCATACTAATGTGACCTTCTGGAAGTCTAAGAGCCAGGCCTTATGTGGCTTTCACCAAAGGGATGCTGATCCCTGTGACATCTTCCAGCTGTAGCATTTAATAGTACTTACAGAATGATTATGGGGCATCTATCTGGCACAGAATTTCCTCACTACTACAAGTGGCTGCCAATGGCATAGAGCAGCTTTGCCCAACCAAATGTTTGCGACTACAACTCCCAGCATCCTTGGCCCAGGGCTGAGTGGGCTTGCAGTCCAAAGCTCCTGGAGAGCACTAGATTGGGGAAGGCTTGCCAAGAGTAATACAGTGGTACCTCGGGTTACAGACGCATCAGGTTACATACTCCGCTAACCCAGAAATAACACTTCAGGTTAAGAACTTTGCTTCAGGATAAGAACAGAAATCGTGCTGGGGGGGGGGCAGTGGCAGCGGGAGGTCCCATTAGCTAAAGTGGTGCTTCAGGTTAAGAACAGTTTCAGATTAAGAACGGACCTCCGGAACGAATTAAGTACGTAACCAGAGGTACCACTGTAGTAGCAAAACACAAAGTCCCATGTTGTTGTTGCTGTTGGCATCCACCTGTCTCAAGAGACAATGGAGTGTGCCTCTGGGGGTGAAATCAAACTGCTGCAGTGTGTATGGCGGTCCTGGGCTGCCCAGACCACAGTGCCCCCCCACCCTCAGCCTCGCTGATGTGGTCCAAAGGAAAGCAGAGCAGTACATCTGGGCACCAGCTTGGCTGCAGGAGTTGCTGGAAGGAGCTATACAAGGCACCATCCAATCGTTTTAGAGACTTCACTCTGGATTTGTGTAGGATTTACTCCTTAGTCTTTTTTTTTTTTTTACCAGAAAATATTCTGCAAGGCAGTGGAGTTTTAGGGTCAGAGTTTTCCTTCTCCTAGATGGGCTACCTTCCCAGGTTGACAAGCCCCATCTGCCCCTCACTTCCCTCTACAGCATATGCAGAAACTTCCTACATGACCATTCAAGCCACTTTTAGTTTCATTCGCTCAATCCACCAGAGCCTGTTTTTGCATGCAGGGAAAGTCCCTAACTCACTAAGGGTTTGAGACTCATTGGCTACCCTCACCTGGTTTAGCCGGACAGTCAAAGCTGTCCTCAGGGTGCGACCACTGTTGCATGCTGACAGCTTCTAGGAGCCACAGGTAACAGCTGAGTGCAGAGTGGAGACTAAAGGTGGACAAACAACCGCAGAAGAATCATGACATGACTCCCATCAGAGGTACATCCCACCCACCCCATTCACATGTTGAGTGTGCTAAAAAGCACACAGAGGGCTAGTGAATTCACCATGAGGATCCTGGTTCCGCAGACATGAGGCTAGGGGAGACATCACACAAAGCTGTGCCTGACAGAACTCATAGCCAAATGACCAGGCTGCTCAATCTTCTTTTTTTGCTCACTGTGATTGTGAGCACTGGCAGGTGCAGGTAGACTGTGCACCTTCCTTAAGCTTGTTCCCTAGGAACTCCCATGCTAGTCATGGGTCACCCTGCTAGGGCACACAATTGCTATGAGGCATGGGACGAGGCATAACAAAAGGGGGACTGCATGATCTAAATCTCAGGTATGTATTATCTATCATCCATCTGTCTGTCTGTCTGTCTGTCTGTCTGTCTGTCTGTCTACTGTATCTATCTACTGTATCTAATCTATCTATCTATCTATCTATCTATCATCCATCTACTTCCTATCTACCTATTTTTAAATTTTATATCCTACCTCGCCACCAGATGGTGCTCAACACAGCTAACAACAATACAAATATAGTAAAATATAATGAAATACAATGAAAATAGCAATAATATGCAAAGTAAAAAAATAATAATAAATAAATAAATAATAAAGGGGTAAGTTTAAACATCCAGTTCAATCTTTATGGATCTTTTTTTTTTTTTTTTTTTTGTCCCTAACAGTATAATCTGCTAGAAGCTGAATTTTAAGGTGAGGGAACACTTATTCATCTGAGATAAGTTGTTATGCTAGGAGTGTGGTAGAGAACCTCTGACCCAATCCTCAGAGGTTGGTGCACCAGGCCATTTTTGGCAAGCCGTGTCCACATTTCCTGTGTCTGATGTGATATATATGACACCAGGCACAGGAAAGTTCCAGTCACCACGGCTCCAAGCTCTAAGTGTGCTCCCCATCCTTCCTTTGCTGCCCTAAATTGAAATTAGTTACTTGATGTCATATGATGTTAGGTGACTGACAGATGAGTGGCCTAGAACACCTCTTGTGGCCCACAGAAGTCTGGCTGCTTCTGGATCCAGCCCTCCAGCCAGATCCAATTCCTGAACACAGTGCTAGGAGATGCTCAAGATTTGCAAAGGGCTGTATTGTGCACACATTTCTGACTATAAGGTTCTGGCCCTTCTTTCTGACATTAAAACTCCATATATACATCTGTAATCTCTTACACACACCTCATAAATCCTCATATCCCTGTAAGATAGGCCACCACTATCTAGGGCTGGATCTATAGTGACAAAAAAATGCTAAGGAAAAAAAAGTTCTATAGCTCTCAATGCGATTTTCCATTGACTGCTGTACAGCGCCCCCTGGTGTCACATTTTATACTGCACTTATAATGTTATAGATTAGTCCTAGCAGTGCTTTCCCCCCAAGAAAAATAGATGCTGAAACTCATCACTTGTTATATTAAATCTCCGGGCAACTCAGGGCAGCCCTGAACAGATGACAGTTTGACAACAGCTGCGTTCTCTACCCGTGGAGCTGCTAAAAACCACAGCAAGCTGTCTCCCTAGCTGGTTTGGGGGTCACCCCCTGGTTCTGATGCAGGTCAAATAAATGAGGCCCCACCTCCCTCGTTCTCTTAGATTCAAGTGGATGGCTAGGGCAGCTCGGAAGAGCTATCATGCAAATGCATGTGAGTGCAACGGTAGAGGCCTGACTGGGAAGCTTAAAGCCCACCGCCACTACTAAGGAGATGGATTTAAGAAAAGGAGATATAGCTTGTCCAATTGCGGCTAGGAATGACTAGGACCTCTCACACGCTGGCCAGTTCTGTTTTGACTTGAAATGTTCATTTTTGGCTTCTCAGAAGTATGTAAAGACAAGAAGTGGGGGAGCGCTGGTCCGCAATGGCGCCTACCTGAGAGGTGCTGGAACTGCGCTCCGGAGTGCTCTGGCTGAAAAGACCCACTGATTACTAGTATCCCCATATTACAAAGGCAGAGGGGGGGGGGGGGAAAGAGTTTACTTAATTACAACCCAGAGTTGGGGGGGGGGCGTGGTAAACAGATTTGAATCCGAGGAAGCCCCAATTATTAATTGCGGGCCCAGGTGGCGCTGTGGGTTAAACCACAGAGCCTAGGGCTTGCTGATCAGAAGGTCGATGGTTCGAATCCCCGCGACGGGGTGAGCTCCTGTTGCTCGGTCCCAGCTCCTGCCAACCTAGCAGTTCAAAAACACATCAAAGTGAAAGTAGATAAATAGGTACAGCTCCAGCGGGAAGGTAAACGGCATTTCCGTGCGCTGCTCTGGTTTGTCATGCTGGCCACATGACCCAGAAGCTGTACGCCGGCTCCCTCGGCCAGTAACGCGAGATGAGCGCCGCAACCCCAGAGTCGGACACGACTGGACCTAATGGTCAGGGGTCCCTTTACCTTTTTAAGCCCCAATTAGTATGCATTGTCTTACCCACTACACTGCAATCACTTCCCTAGGCACTGTATGTTAGTGCCTCTGTTTCCCTGCGGAGGCAGAACATAGCCATTGTGGCTAGTAGCCATCAATAGCCCTAGTGGAAAGTTCTCACAAATTTCCCTAAGCTTAGACCTCCTTGCATGTGCTGGAACCCCAAGAAGAGCCTCTCTCAGACTGCAGAATTGCACACTGCACACCCCACGTGTGGCTGCAACCAACCCTATTCATTTGCCTTATTACAAAGACCACTTACGCACAAAGCATTACCTTTAATCTCAGCATATCCTTCAGTGTTTACCATATTTTCTCGTGAATTTCTCAAATATTTTAACTTTCCACTTTAGCGCTTCATTATCTGCGCAATTTATGAGGTCTCTGTTTAGACTGGGGGGAAATGAAGAAATGCTGAAGTTTTGCTTTTTCGTTGCCAAAAAAAAAAAAAAAGGAAAAAAAAGAGGTCATGTGCTGCCGACCAGGCAAAGCTTCCGAGGTTGCTGAATCCCTCCAACACTCTGGTCCGCTGGGATCAAACTGTTCCACCACAGGATGTGCCATGTTTGGAGAAGAACCTCTTTGGAGCCTCTGTGAATAACCCTGCTTTTAAGCTTTCCGCTTTGAAAAAAGGGAACACCCCTCGTGATTTAATACTCAATCTGTGAATTTTAATAACTGCTACCACTTATCGGCCCATCTATCATCTTATATCTTTTGCAGCTGTTGAAAGACAATGTTGGTGCCTTTAAAGCTTTCATCACAGATTCAAAAGCCTAACACACACACACACACACACACACACACAAAATTGGCAAACAAAAAGAGCCATATGCCTACTTGACCTGGGATACATAAACCTGTTGTTCAATCCTGAGAGGGATTACAGCATTATTTTTACTAAGTTGCTTTTCATATGGAAATTTCTTTTCACAGCAGAGATCTGCATTTAATAGCATCAACATAAAAAAAATTCCCAATTTTTAGCTCCCTGATCATGGACATATAGATTTTTATAGCGTCTGCAAGCATGCATTAATGTTAATTTCACAAGTCTCCTTTGTATTTTGTTAATGTCACAATCTGCTGTAAAACCTTGCCAAGTTTCTTAACTGTCATGTTAATTCCAAGACCTATTCTGCACTCTTTGACATTTCAGGACAGAACATGGCAGTAAAAATAGATTAAAAACAGCTTATAAGTATTATAAAATCGGGAACTTTGCAGATGGCGGAATTAGATCTGCTCAGTAGAAATTCAGCAACTCGGCGCACAATAATATTAAAAGAAAATGTGTATTCATTTGGAAGGTAAACATTTTTGCAACAATAGTGTACCGCTGTCTAAATGAGGAAGGGGAATTCCCTGTTTAAAGAAAATAAGAAAGGTGTGTGCATGTGTGTGTGTGTGTGTGTGCATATATCACTGCTCTGAATGTGTGCTCTATATCCATGTCAGTATTAGATTTCAAACGGTTTCTGTACTGTATAAATAAAGAGTATAATCAGAGCTAGATTTCATTGCTGGTTGGTTCAAAGTTCACACAAATTATTTCGCAGAAGGGATTTGTCTGAGGGTTTTTGTGTGTGTGTGCGTCAAAAGAAATGCATTAGATATTAAATGGCAATGTCACACATAAGAAATTTGCAAGAATGGGCAGGAAACGAGACACCTCCCGCCCCCACACAATTGCAAAAGAATGCACCCTCTTTTTAATGCACGTGATCCATTTCAAAGGGAAGTTTTTCTTTTGCTGATTTCAGGAAGTTTAAAATTGGCTAATCAGAAAGTTTTATGATGTTTGGAGTGAAATAGGTTAGGATTCTCTCTTTTTTTTTTAGAAAACTGTCATAAAAAGAAGGGGGGGATCCCTTTCCCCTTTAAGGGGTGCTTATTATTTCCATCATCTTCCTTGAGTTGCTGATGAATAGCTCACATCCTTTGCCAAGCCCACCCCTGCCTCTCTCTCTCTCCCCCCCCCCCAAATCCTTCCCTCATTATTTGCTCAGTCTTTTTCCCACAGCCCAGAGAGCCCGGCTTAAAGAAAACACTGTGTTAGCGTTAGGAAATAGCATTCAGTTCCCAATTGATCTCCTAATACTTAATGTTGAAATGATAATTGGTGGAGTCTTCATTGAAAATAATATAAAAGGATGGGAGTGGAAATAAAAAACCCAACTTTTCTCCCTCCCGACAGTCACCACAAGGTATTATCTTTAGCCGTTGCATTCACAGGAACCAGATACTTTTTATTTTATTTCATTTATTAAACCCCCCCCCATCTGCTGGAGATTGCAGCCTACAATTCTTTTCAACTGACATAATCCAGATTGATTCGTTCAGCAGATAAAATTCCGGCCACTTCTGCCCTTTATAGGAGCAACATAATACCACTCTTTATTCAGCAACAATGTAACATAATGGGATCGGAATGTGCAAAATGACCGTTCTTATATTACTGCGACATGCAAAGGCTCCAAAGCAAGCTGGGACCTTAATGTAAAAAATCATTATGCACAGATTACTGGAGTGGCCCTGCATTAAACAAGGTCAAACAGAGCATTTTTTCCCCCTGCTGCTGTTCTTATAAAGAGTAGGAAATGCATACAACTCTCCACCCCACACCCCACCCCCACCCCAACAGCCACAAAACACTCTTCACTAATATCTTGATTATAGTTGTGTTTCGGAAAGGGAGGGGGAGGGGAACGCGACAAAAGAAAATTGCAATTTGTTCATAAAAAGTCCGACAGTTAAATACTTTCCCCTCCAGAAAGCCGTTAAATCTATTACACACTAAACCACATGCGTACACATGGAGATCTAAATTTCAAAGGTTGTCATGTAAATTGCCAGAGCTGAATTTTTTTGGTTCCCTGCCATACCAAATGAATTTTAAAAGACCTTCAAAGATGATAACTCACTACATCTTTTCCCTGTTTGATAGATCACAGACCGGGAGCTGTTAAGTTAGCTGCTTCAGAGATACAATGGTCCGTGTGTATACCAGTCTCATTGAACTGCGGCTCCCCGCTATAATTTCAATTTCTTAATAGCACAAGAGGAGCACTGATGGATCAGGTCACTGAACCCATCTAGTCCAGCATCCTGCCCTCACAGTGACCAACCAGATGCCTCAAAGCAAAGCCCTCGAGCAGGATTCGAACACAAAAGCGCTCTTCCCCTCCTGTGGTTTCCAGCAACTGGTATTCAGAAGCATTTCTGCCTCCAACTGTGGCAGTGCTTTTGGGAGTTCCAAGCGCCCCACTGGCATCATCTTGTTGCTGTTCTTACAACAACTCTGCAAGGTAGATTAACATATTGCAACCACCGAATTGCAGACAGGGAGCTATTAGATTTGGTCTTGACTAGCGCCATCTCATGGGTACAGGGGAGATGTGAGATTCGACCTGAGGCAGTGGCGCCAAGTTGCACCCAACACTGGGGGGACCCATAGCTGCTTGACGTCACATGTGTGATGCCCCCACCCCCAGTCCAGCCAGGTCAACTCGCCCCACCATCCTCTACCCACCAGCCGCCTTACCTTGTGAAAGGGATGCATGAGGCCAAGATGCTTTACCCTGTGTTTCCCCGATAGAGATCGCCATCACACCATCCCGGAACGCACTCTGCCGATCGTCAAAGGGATGCACAGGGTGAAGATACTTCGCTCTGTCATCTCCCTAGGTCAAAAGCATCTTCACCTCGGCACATCCTTTTGAGGATTGATGTAGAATTTTTTTGGGGGGGCAGCCCCCTTCTTGAAAATATTGGGAGGGCCCTGGCCCCGTGGCCCCCCTAGATGGTGCCCCTGACCTGAGGTCTTCCTGGTTTGTGGTTAAGTCTCTTGCACGACAATCCTATGTGTGTTTACTCCGAAATAAATCCCAGTGTTCAATTTTTTATCTCCAGGTTAAGTGTGGTGTGGTGATTAGAGTGTTTGGACTAGGACCAGGGAGACTGGTGTTGAAATCCCCAGTCCGATTGTCAGGTGCTGGGAGCAAACACCAGCACTTAGCACCGACTCTGTCTTCCTCAGTTTGTGACCTATCTAGTTGAAGCCCATTAAAGGCGGGATGCTGGACTAGACGGGCACAGGCGGGTTTGTGTTAGCTTTTTTGCCATAATGTGGAGCAGAATGAACTACCCCGTGAGCTTTGCTTGAGCCCCTGAGAGTACCTGAACAAATGCATCTGGGCAATAATACAAAGCCATAACCTTAAAACTGATTGAATTCTCAAGATCACCTTAGATACCTGACTATCCAAATCCAATAGCAAAACATAGGGGTTTGAAGACTCCAATCAATATAAACCTTTTACAGCCCAACCTTTCAACTGCAGTAGTGTGTGTGTGTGTGTGTGTGTGTGATAAGAAGGTTAATTGAATAATTGATCAGTTAGTTAAAATTCTTCAGATATCTTCGGGGGGGGATTGTGTGCAGCAATAGTGATATACATGATTTTGAATTCAGCCACTTTTTTTTTTGAAAGTATAACTACTACTATTACTATTATTACTTCTAATATTTATATTCTACATTTTAATAACATAGAATCCAGTACAGAATGCAATAAAAAAAATCTGAATGGAAATCTACAGCTGTCAGCATAGGCAGCCCACAACCAGTCTCCATTTTTCAAGATACCTTAGAGCTAGCTAATATTAAGTTCATTTACTAAGTCTTGTTGATTAACTTTCACCCCTTTAAACCAACAGAACTTAAAAGCACTTAACACCTTGTCAAGAATATTAGAATTTGAATATTAGTAATTATGAAAATGTAAAACCAAATCCCTCATTTCTGCATCCAAATTTGTACATATACCTTGGCATCCCAGACCAGGATCCATTAGTATACTCATCAAAAACACTCTATCCCGGCACAAAACCTCTATTTTTTCATCAACTGACTTGAAGAGTCAACTCTGCTGGCATTATTTATTATTCTACAAAATGATTTGAGAAATTTGAAAATGGGCTGAATGACCCAGTCTGTGTTAACGGCACAAATGCAAACTCTCCGCAAACTTGCCAAGCTCCTGAAACTTCGCCACATCTTCAGAATGAAAGTCTTTCAAATTCATAGAAGGGTTTATAAAGCGGGGAAAGGACAATAGAAGCTAAATTTTTAGTAAGACCCTTCAGGCCTCCAGAATACAAAACTCGCATCAGGGCAAATCGGCACAGAGAAGGTACAAAAGACAAGCCCTAATTAGCAGAGGGGGAAAAAATATTTCAGCTCTTATTTGATTGGTGCTTCACATTACAAGATCCGTTGATTGATAATGATTAATAGAAAACTTTTACATTTTCATTGAACAATCAGACTGTTTCTTTTTTGTGATTGCCATCTTATAATTAAGCATTAAGAAATTAGTGCAGTGAGTTATCATTACAAATCAGGTGTAATCTGCAGCATGCGGAAGAAGACTGAAGAAGAAGAAAAAAAAGATTATATATTCTTTTTTTAACCTCCAAGTCAACAAGCTGCCATAACCACTGGCAAAAAGAATAATAATCAATTTTGCCCCATGTTGTTGTCAACCTCACAAACTTCTAGCAGCACCATGAAAATCCATTGGATTTATTTCCCCACATGAGAACAGTATTTTGGCCATCGTTAATGATGAACCAAATAAGGCTCATTGTCAAATAATTTAACCTACTTCTTAGACATACTATAGATACCTTGTTTAAGAGCAGGAAAACCTGGTAATTGTTTCTCTGTCATTAGGAAGCACTTTCTGAGGGCAAAGAGCTGTTTGACAGTGGAACGGACTCAGGGCTGTTTAAGCATATACAGCGCCGGGGTGCAAAGATCCGCCTGGCGTGCGCCCCCCCCCCCCCCAGGTTTCCCAGTCCCAGGCGCATAGGCGGGAGGAGCCGGCCAGCCGGCCCAGCATCTTGCTGTCTCGGTCGCCCCCAAACTCACGGTGCAGAGCTGCCCACAGCAGAAGAACCCGCCATGGAACTCTGACCAATGGGCAAGCTGTTCCTTGGACTCAACTCTCAGGCCCTGGACTCTTGGCCTGGCACCCCTGAGAGCCCAGCGCCTGAGTGCCCAGCACCCCTAGCGCCTATGGGTAGGATGGCCCTGAACGGACTGCCTTGGAAGGTGGTGGACTGTCCTCCACTGGAGGTTTTTAAACAGAGATTGGATGGCCATCTGTTAGGGATTATTTTGTTGTGATTCCTGCAAGGCAGGGGGTTGGGCTAGATGACCCCCTGAGGTACCCTCCAACTCTGCAATTCTGAGATTTAGCCCTGCCTTCTCCCAGATTGAGGGAATGAGGCCATTGCCGCAGATAGCTAGCACGGCATCGCTCCACTCCAGTCCTCACCTCAGATTGTGATCAGAGAAATGGCACCAAAAGTGTGTAGACTGTCTCCTCCACAGAGGAGGAAGGGCATCTCGCAAACATGCATGAGTGAAGATGGCATCGTTCAACACAGGCCATCAAACAAATAAAATTTGGATCCTACAGGGCAGCTATCAAACTCCCCCCCCCCCCCGGTATAGCTCTGCAGTTGATACTGTGTCAAGGAGATGTGCGCTTTGTGTTATGTCTCACAGCAAAATGACAAGAGTCGCCGTCCATTGACAAAGCCCCACGACAGAGAGGTGTCACATGCCGACAGTACAGATGTATTATCACTCTGCCACTTAGACAGGAGTGACATCTTCCGACTCTCAAGAGACAGTACTGCAGACGAGCTAACCTGAGGATGCCAGCGGTATGCTTAATAATATTGACAGTCAACAATTCTACAGGCATCAAGGCCAAAGGAGTGGCAAGGCCTGCAATCCAGGATGCTCCTTTCTACATCAAAGACAATGGCAATGGATAAATAGCATTGTATACCATCCGTCCACCAAACACTGCTCTTTGAGTTGAAAAGAGTAAGATTTTCATGCTGGAGTGAGGGAGGTCAACTTTTTCAAAAAACAGCACTAATGTTAGGCTACCAGCATTTACCACACAGAGTTAGAGTTCTGTATTTTTCATCAAACTATTATATGAACTGTGCACGTGCTTTATCAAAGAAAATTTACTGAGAAATGGTGTGGTGTAGTGGTTAGAGCAAGGGTAGTCAACCTGGTCCCTACCAACCACTAGTGGGCATTTCAGGATTCCAGGTGGGTGGTAGGGGGTTCTACGGCACATATTACTGCAGCACTGGTGGGCGGTAAGGAAATTTTACCATCGAGAAAGATGCATTAGTGGGCAGTAGGTATAAAAAGGTTGACTACCCCTGGGTTAGACTATCAGACTAGGATCTGGGAGACCAGGGTTCTAGTTCCCATGCAGCCATGAAGCTCACTGGGTAACCTAACCTACTTCACAGGGTTATTGTGAGGATAAAATGGAAGGGGAGGAGAACTATGCATGCCACCTTCAGCACCTTGTAAAAAAATGGCAGGATAAAATGTAATAAATAAACACAATAATTAAATAAATAAGGTCATTATAGCTGCACATGTTTTAAGTAAAAAAAAAATTACTTCTCTTTTAAAAAAGAAAAGGATATGATATGCAATTCAAATAAATTGTGACTTGATTATCTAGAATGAACGCTGAAGCCTATGAATGTCCCTTAACCTGATTAAAAGGCTAGTGGGTGGTGCCCATATTGAAAAGTGGGTATATAATATCAGGATACAGCTGAGGGCAAAAAAGTAACCCCGATCACTCCATCACCTCTGCTCAGATACCAGCTCCTCTTGGCCTGTCTGCTCCTTGAACTGGGTTGTTGCCACCTACTCAGAGTAAATCGATTAAAATTATTGCACCTTAGTTAGTTATGCCCATTAAGTTCAATAGGTTTATTCTGTCTAGCAATAGCACTGCATATTGTTCCCATACCAGCTGGTCACTATAACAACTTTGTAACTAAGGCTGCATAGACACTTTATCTGTCCCAGCTCCTTCCAGCATAGCAGTTTGAAAGTATGCCAGCGCAAGGAGATAAATAGGTACCACAGTGGCAGGAAGGTAAATGGCATTTATGTGCGCTCTGGTTTCCGTCGCGGTGTCCCGTTGCTCCAGAAACGGTTTAGCCATGCTGGCCACATGTACCAGAAAGCTGTCTGTGGACAAAAGCCGGCTCCCTGAGTCTGAAAGCGAGATGAGCGCCGCAACCCCATCATCACCTTTGACTCGACTTAACCGTCCAGGGGTCATTTCCCTTTCCCTTTACCTATATCTTCAAAGGACATCTGAAGCATTTTTTTAAATTTTATTGCATTTTTGTCCCACCTTTGCAGGTTAGGCTGAGAGGCAGTGACTGGCCCAAGGTCACCCACGGAACTTCATGACCAAGTGAGGATTTGAACTCTGGTCTCCCGGGTCCTAGTCTAACATTCTAACCACTACACCACACTGGCTCTGTAGTGGTTTTCAACGCTGGGGAGGAAAAGCAAAACCAAGCACTAGTTCTAAGGTTGTGTACGTACTCTACCTTTAAAGCACAGTCGGAGCACACACACCCCAAGAATCCTGGGAACTGTAGTTTTTTCCTCACAGAGTTACAATGCCCAGCAACCCTTAACAAACAGCAATGCCCAGAATTCTTTGAGGATGGGGAGAAGAGCTTTGAGTGTGCTTTGAAGGCACAGCACGTGAACCTTACAATTAGTGACTGGGTTTGCTCCCCCCTTCCTTTTCTTTACAGCAGTCACATCTTTTAGACTGCAGGCTGTGGGCAGGGACTGCTTTAGCACTGATCTGCGTTAAATCTTTTTCAGCTGAAGAACAGGGTGAAAATCCTTCAGACAAATGAATGAATGAATGAATGAATAAGAACAAGAGCTTCCTTCTTCAACCACAATTTTGGGGGTGGCTTAGAACGTGCATTTCCACTGAAGTAAACAGAGAAGCTCCTGCTTGCACAGGTGATCCAGACATCAGTGTTGGCCATCAACACAGAGAAAAGTGCTTGCACATCCCACCTTTGCCAAAGGGGCACCAAACAATTCTCTCCACTTCACCACATCCCCCCAGGGACAAATGGACGTTGAACTGCAGTGCATGGTCAGCTCACCTTGACACATAGATGCGCATGAAAGCCACTTAGGGCTGTCACCTCTGGCACAAGGGCACTTGCGCTAGCAGATGAGTAAGTTTTAAGATAACACAACTTAGGAATCCAGTGCAACAGCTGCCCCAGGAGAAACTCATCATGTAACAGATTGCACCATCTATTGTGCAGCCAAGTCACCAGCAACCTGCTTATGCATGTTCTGGTGCAATACATTTCACCGGTGCAACAAGTATACCACTAAGTGACTACAACTTAATAGTGCTAGTGTTGGATACAACCTAGAAAGTGGACATCACACATGGCAGTCATAATATGGAAAAGAAATGGGAGAAAAATCATACAACTGATGGCTGTGATTAAGATTCCAAGCTTGAAACATCTCCATGCTCAGAGCAGAATGGAGTGGTGGCGCAGCACACATGGGCACTTAGTTATTTACTGAAGCTCCTGGATTACGACATTCCAGAGAGTGATATCCAATATGAAAAGAGTATTGCTTCCTTACGCAAAATCTTACTTTTCTTGAGAGAAAAGAACATTTCACATTTGGTGGTGGGGGAAATGATAGATAACTGCTTTGCATATAATCCTAAGCAACCTAAATTAGCTACATTTAGTGAGAAGCATCCTTTGCACCTCGTGAATCTATTATCCCTCTCACTGTGTCATTAGTCACACCATATTTTTCAACCAGGAAAACCACAACGAAGCAAAATCCTACTTCAATCCATTAGAACTGCATAACACAAAGTACAATAATTTTGACTTTCAACGTGGAGAATAGAGCCGTATTCCACAAGAAAGGGCTGGTGTGAAATAATTTAACAAATTTGTTTCCTCACATTAGAAAGGACTGTGCATAACGGATTCACAGTTCTCCTCCCTTGGCTTTGGTTGCATAGAGTTCTGTAGTTTGTTCCTGACTAGGGAAAATAGTATTTCTGCATTGCTGTCCTTGTGATTCCTTAAACACATCCAGTGCTTGCTGGAGAAAGACTTCCTAAAGGCCTTGTGGTCAAAGGGTCGGGCTCGAGAAAGGTGGCTTTTGACTTATGGGAGAATGCAGTTCCTCCCCCTTTCAGTGTTGCTGCTAAGGCGTTTCTTGTGGTTTTAAACAAGTGGCTTTGACTCTTGTGCTCCTTTCCAGATCTCATATCACATCAGAAATAGTTCTAATGGCGACTTTCCTCATCATTTCGAACTGACTCAGGAGCAGGCAAGAGAGTCACAATGTGGCAAGAGAATGGGATTCTACAATGGTAGTATAGTGGTTAGAGTGTTAGACTAGGACCAGGGAGACCAGAGTTCGAAATCCCCACTCAGCCATTGAAGCTCACTGGGTGACCTTGGGCCAGTCCACTGCCTACTCTCAGCCTAACCTACCTCACAGGTTGTTGTGGGGATGAAATGAGGAGGGAGAGACACTGTGTATGTCACTTTGAGCTCCTAGGAGGTGAAAGGTGGAATATAAATGCAATCTAAAGAAAGAAAGAAAGAAAGAAAGCTTTGTCCATTTCAGTCCTTCTCGTGTTCTCCAATCTTGAATTCAGTTCCCAACAATCCATCAGTAAGAAGATCCTCATGCATGCGCATAACCTTTTAGTGTGAACTTCTCCTAATAAACATATTTTTTTGTATAAGTAATAGATTTTTATGTTTTTGTTGTTGTTTTTGGTGTTGTATTAGTTTTTTAATGGTAGCTTTGATTCAATGTAATTGTAAGAGAAGATGTAGTTTTTGTGTTTTTCTGTGTGTTTATAAAAACTTAATAAATATATTAAAAAATAAACATTTTTTTGTACTGTATAGTGTTTTGACCATACACACAATTTCCCCCAAATATACAATTTCCCCAAATATAAAGCATTTTTGGTATCTCATTTTCACTAATATCTTCATCCTTTCCCCTGATACGTGCATTTTATAAATATTGTTTCTGTATACAAAACCGCACCGGAAATTAGAGAAATGCAAATTTCAAAAGCTGCATATGTTTCAGTTACATATATTGTTTCTGAAAGTCCAGATCTGGTAAATTTGGCTTTAAATGTGACCTGACTTGAATCCCCCAGCAATCCCTGTTTACAAATGCCCCTCTCCTCAATTTACTTCTCACCTGTTGTAGCCTCCCCCCCCTTCTCCAGCCAGTTTGCGACAAATAGACCCTCCTGTAAATTATGGGGCCACCTAGGTGCAATATAAATTGCATATGAAGGGCAGATGAGAAACACCTAGAGGATAGGCTGATTATGAATATTTCATTTCTTCTGTCTCCTTGAGTTTTGTGCAAGATATAGTGGTATATACATACACAATTATATAAAAATCTGTTGGGGTATTTGCTTCTCTATGCATATACCGTTTATTAGTGTCATTCTAATCATAAATACAATTATTCTTGAGTACTCTATTGCAAAAACCAATAAAGTAGGCCTCAGCAGAGATTCCGAAATTGTTTAAACTTTTCTCTAGCAAAAAAAATAATAAAAAATATTAAAACACTATTATCACATCAATGAGAGGAAAAGACAGGAAGATAATAAGTTATGTTAAACCTCCCTGTATGTACTCATGTGTGAAACAGTTATGTCTGGTCACATAATTGCAATGGTTCTGAGAAATATTTCATATTTTATAATGAACATTAAAAGAGTTTGTGGATCATTACTTTATATGAGTTCCAAAGTTATTACATAAAACCCAACAGGAATGGTTATAAATTATTTGATCCTCCAGTCTAGCCTTGGTAAACATAACATGAAAGCTCAACCATTGCAGAGTCGGCAGACAAGTTGCATGTCAGGAGGTGAGCTATATTTCTACAGACAGAGAAGAACAAAAGGGAAGTTGGGAGTGGAGGCGGGGCGCCAGGAGACCATTAGAGAGTCCTGTTTTTCTTGCTGTTTGCATGAAATTTGATTCTGAAATTAACTTGGTGCCGTGGCCCTAACACTTTGCATAAAAGAAAATCCTTTCATTTTAGCGACACTCACCCTTCCAGATACTGGTAATTGCCATCAAGATTGCAGTCTTACAACTGCACTCCAAGAGTTATGCCCAGGGCACAGAACAACATGGATCAACATGGATAAATTATATGTGTTGCAGGGCAGCCCAATTCTCTTGCATGAAACATCACGGTACCATAAATTAAGAGTGCAAATATTCCCTGGCACAGTTTACCACCACTGTGTCTACAGGACATTAAACAGCGAAGATATACCTATTGCCTTTGCCCAAATGTGTTCCATTCCTTCCACTGGGGACGGAGGAGAAATTCAAGCCAGTACACATTTGCAGTGAAATCTATCAAATTTGCACTTTCCTGAACAATATGATAACCACTATCCTTCAAAAGTCACACCAATCCCAAGGGTCATCTATTGATTCCTGCAATCCTGGAATTACAACTAAAGCATCACTGACAGATGGCCATCCAAACTCTGATTAAAAACCTCTGATGAAGGAAAGGCCACCTTCTAAGGGAGCTCGTTCCACTGCCGGACAGCTATTACTGTCAGAAAGTTCTTCCTAATGTTTAGTCAAAATCTCCTTTCTTGTCATTTGAATACATTGGTTTGTGTATTCCCCTCTGGAGCAGTTTTCTCCATCTTTCCAAAAAGAAGAGCCCGTCGGATCAGGCCAAGGATCCATCCTGTTTGTGTTGGCTCAATCGCTCATACCATGCAGCACAAATTATATCTTAAGGCTGCAAATCTTAGCATATTTGCTAACATGCAAGTCCCAGTGAAGCTGGTGGGACTTACTTCCAAGTAAGTATTGGTTGGATGAGGCCATTGCTGCTCATTCTAAAAGCTGCATCTGGAATAAATGGAAGCTCATTCTTCTGCATATTGTTTTGTCTGCAGCTTTGATATTATTATAACCATAGCCCGAAAGTCATTGTCATCATCCTTGAACTTAACACCACAGTTCATGCCTAAGATATCGTATTTAGTGAGAAAATAATACTGCAAGCAATTTATCTGATCTTTTTTTCCCCAAAAGGTTCCTGAAGAGCACCTCATTGAAATATGAAAAATACAGTGTACTAACAAAAATTACATACTTGACACAATTAACATGAATTTTTTTTTCTGTCTCCTAACAATAGTTAGCAGGCAGCATTTTAATGAATAAATGATCATTTGTGTCAGAGATAAGTGTAGTTCTAGATGGGCTCCATGTGACATATACAGTAGCTTGTTCATCTACCGCTATTAGTCTATTGCCTTTTGTGTTCAAATACTTCAGGGATGGGTTCAAAAAACTTGCTTCCTTATAAAGGGAACAAAAAGAAGTGACGTAACAGAATCTCTGAATACGTGAATATAGACAATTGCTATGGCCCATGATACACCCTGGAGAAAACCAAAAGGAATAATAATGTGTGCTCTGAGGTTCTGTGGGATATATAGCAACAGAAATGGCTTTAGGAGTGCATCTATTTTTAGCATATTGGTCTACTTATACCCCATGTTTCCATTAATAGGAAAATACCCAAGGTGATTTACAACAATCAAAATAATTGCAAGATTTCAGTCATAAAAAATCAACAGCGACAACAGCAACTTCCTTCTGAATAAGCCATCAAAAGACTGCTTTAAAAGGATTTTGAAAGTCTCTAAAACAAGGCTTGGATCAGGCAGACTAACACTCTCCTACTTCTCTCCCATCCAAGTTAGGAAGACGCAGAAGAGCTTCCCACTTATGCCTGACTTATGGAAACTCACTGTGGTAACTTCTGAGAACCTGATCGGCACAGCCTTTGCCAAGCTGGTGCCCTGCAGATGTTTGGGACTAAAGCTCCCATCAGCCACAGTGAGCACAACCATGCATACTGGGCCATGCTTCCCCTGGCTAATGGAAAGAAAATGGCCACTATGTAATGGAGACGGGTATATTAAAGGGGCCCAGTGTGGGATGGGAAGCAAGAGAAGGCAAAGCCTTCATTCCTTCTTCCCCTTCCTTATTTTGCTGGAACTTGATACCCAGAATGCATTCCTCACCTGGCACTCTATGCAAACCCGTGGCCATCCTCATCGCTGTAAACATATGGGCAGATGTGCAACCCACCTGCCACTGGGAAGCTTGGTAAACCCTCCCTGTTTTGCTTCCTGCCTGGCACAAATGGGAGGATCTGTCCATTTTGGCGCCCTCCGTTCCTCCATTCCCCCCCCCCCCTATCTTAAATCTAGTTTTCCACATTCCTGCAGCGATTTGTGTGTGTCTCTGTGTTTTAAAATCCTCATGAATCACCTGGACAGCTATAATGCATGTCATGGCCGGTGAGCTGCATCTGGCTTGGTGGTCATACTTTTGGCAAGCCTGGCCTACTCATTGATAACTGCCGTATACATTTGGCAAGGGACAACGGAGGAGCTCGGTGGCAGAGCACATGCTTTGCATGCAGAAGGTCCCAAGTTCAATTCCTGGTTTCTAGATGAAAATGAGGGGGCAAACCTCAGTCTGAAACCCTGGAGAGCTGCTGCCAGCCAGAGTAGACAATACTAAGCTAAAACAAAATCGAAAATTCTTTCTAGTAGCACCTTAGAGACCAACTGAGTTTGTTCCTGGTATGAGCTTTCGTGTGCATGCACACTTCTTCAGATATCTGAAGAAGTGTGCATGCACACGAAAGCTCATACCAGGAACAAACTCAGTTGGTCTCTAAGGTGCTACTAGAAAGAATTTTCGATTTTGTTTTGACTATGGCAGACCAACACGGCTACCCACCTGTAACTAATACTAAGCTAGACGGACAAACTGTCCAGTATCAGGCGACCTCCTATTAATTTTATCCAAGACATTTCCACCCTGCTCTTTTTAGAGTGTCTGCATGACACAGAAGCAGCAACAGCTGCAAATAATTCCTGGCGCATCCTCATAGCTGCATTTTTAAAAAAAGAACTTACTTATCTTTGTTCCATCTTTCCGGGATGTCATTTGAAAGGGGAATTCACACCTCTCCCTCCAGGGTGACACAGATGTATGCGCACATCCACCGCAGATCTGTTCAGTTCGTGCAACATCCCATTGCTCGAGATGTGCAAATTCTGCATCTCTGCAGCATCACACGGAAAACCACCCTTTGACTATGGACCGATTTCTCCTTTCATCTTTCCCATGGTGAAGTCATCATGAGATTATTTTACCTCATCAATTTCACATACAGAGTTTGTCTTATGAATGCACCCCTCCCCAACATGATGACAACTGGTATTTACCACATCAGGGAGCCTGTTAGCTCCCAAGCTTTTCACCTGATGTGGTAAATACCAGCTGTCACTAAGTAGGGGTGCACTCACAGGAAATAGTTCTCCAAGTGGAACATGCTGATGTACAAGAATATCAGGGTGACTTTAACATGTCAAATATGGACATTGAAAGCAGGCATGTAGGGGGCTGCTAGGAATTCATGGAAACAATTCCTTCCTTGTTTTGTTTATTGTGTTTTCGATTTCCTTATTTTTCTTCACCAGAAACTTACATATATGACATCCTCCCCCATTTAAACATGCACCCAGTTCTGTTCCCAACTCAAGATATGACATAAACAACAGTTTAGCACTTTTTAGTTGTCTTAAGCAACTGTTCCTTAGCCAGGGGGAGCATGCTAGGACAAAATTTGAGTACTTCCATTGTGTATATAGCATATGTTCAGGTGAGATTCTATGTCAATGCTGAAGACCTTTGCTTTTTATACAGGAAACCCTCAAATCTGTAATTTCGAGAAGTGCCATCTTGTTCACGGTGTTCACTAACCTCAGAACTTTCCAATTTTTAACAAATCTCAAGGCTTCTTGCAGAAGAACTGAGCAGGCCTCGGAATAATTTTTTTTGAAGGGACAGCAATCTTTTTATATCACAGCCATAATTTTGAAGCATGAAGATTGCAACTATTGATAGTGCCGTTCCACCTTTATCTACCTTGATATGATACTTCACTAAATTGTAAAGATTTTTTTTATTAAAAAACTGTTTTTTTTATGTTGAGAGGTGCAGGTTGATCAAGCTTTGGGATTTTAAAGCTAATCTATTTATCATTATTTTCTTCACTTCTACAAGGCGGAAAAAAATACATTTGGAAATATTTCCAAAACGGCCTCTAGGTGGTGCTACTACTGCATTGCTTTGGTGTTTCGGCACAATGAAAACATTAATTTGCTATGAGATAATTTTTGACGTAAATGTAAAATGGTGCCCATTCGAACTCAGTAATGAAGCATAGTGCATTTCTACAGCTCCTAATTTGACTAGTTAAATGACTCCATTACGTGTCTAACAGACAGAAGCAAATAATTTCTGGTCAGTTGACGCTCACTTATCCGTATCATTTTACCCTGAAAATAAAGTCTCTAATCTACAGTTTCTTTGTCTTAGTTTTTAATATTATTAAAGCACACATACTTAAGTAATAAGAAATGCAAAGGGTACAGACTATCAATTAAGGTGGAGGGGAAAACAGATTTCAAATGCATATATGCTAGTAGCATTTGAAAAGCACAAAACACCACAGGCAATAAATTAAAGAAAAAGACAACAGGGTTGTTTTGCATATATTGTTGGAGATAAAGCTTTTTTAAAAAAACAACAACAACCAATTATATATTTATTTGTGGCTTCTGAAAGCGTGAGTGAAGCCATTCCTGGAGCTATATTTGATAAAGTTTGCAATCCAAGTTTGAAAACATTTTGACAGATCCTTTGTGGTACATATTGTTACAGCAAATAGGGCCGGCCATCTTAATAAATATCAGGTGATGAAAATTTTTGCCTCCAGGAACAAAAATGGTTAAATGCTGGATCTTTATGTTCCTTGTCTAAATGCTTCCCCCCTCCCTCCTTCTTCCTGCTGAAAACAAGTTTAGAATTAAAGCATATCACTTTACACATATTGCATGCATATTAGTGAGACACAGCTGTTTATGCCTCACTCTTAAGAGCCATATGATTAAGTTATGGGATATCAGATAATCCAAAGTCTCTCTCTATTGGTCACCGTCCGCAGACAAAGGCTTTTTAGTTTTAAGTCCATTTAATGACAGAATGTCCAATTCGACAAATGTGTGAGTAATTCCAATGGAACACCTGTGGCTCCCTCTGCTAGACTATGGAATAGAAGATATAAAATGTCATTACAGTAGCATGCAGTGCCTGACTTTTATCTTTTTTTTAAAAAAAAAAAAAAGGAAGGGGGGATATTCAGCCTGTTACTCCAGCTCAAACTCACACCATCATACTCAGGTTCCCAGGATTTCCAGAAAGATGAATGCCATCCTAGTTATCCAAAGTGTAGTCGACTTTTCTCCTTTTGTTATGTTTGCGCAATATGGGTGAGTTAAGGACAGAGCAGGGTGGATAGATAAGATAGACAGATAGATGACAAATAGTGTGTGTGTGTGTGTGTGTGTGTGTGTGTGTGTGTGTGTGTAGATACATATAAATATATTAACAGGTTGATTTCTTGAAAACATGTGAGTTCCAATGGCAGGTACATAATTCATAGGTGACTTGAGGAAGGTCCCCAGTAGGGCCTAGGGAGTCACTGTCAGTCAGAGTAGATAATACTAACCTAGATAGAAAAGTGGTCTGACTCAACTGAGTGTTGACTTTTTCAATTTACAAATTCCAATATATATATATATGAGGGGTGCTAAAAAGCTGTAACATGACTTGGGAATTCAAAATATATTTTAGTTAAATTAATATAATTTAGTTGTTGTTTTTTAAAGTAAAATGTCCGTAAAATTGCATAGAAATAATTAAATATGATTGCCAAGAACTTGAAGTTTGTTTGTTTGTTTGCATGTTTGTTTGTTTCTTGTTAATAATTACCCAACATTTTTGGAAGGTAAAATGTAAATTCTTTGGTTTTCCAAAAGCAGTTTATGTACTTCATCAAACATAGACTTACCAAGGTAAATGTTCAACCACAAAAAGAACAGCAGATTCAAATTCCTCACACCCAAAAACATACTTAAAAAACCCACTCACTGAAGAAATTTTGCAAAAATTGTTTCACCCCCTAAAATGACATGCCCCAAAGGTTGCCTTCCCATGTGCCTCTGTTGATTAATCTGTAATCCTTTTTTATTAAACTTATTTCATCCCTCTGAAATCAGTAAGACTCTCAAACACCTGAAATTCACATGATTCACCTTAACTGGGCGATGAACTAGGCAGTAAGTTCATATTCGAAATGCATTGCCAACTTCCTTATAGTCCTAACATTCACCCATTTGGGTATGTAGCCGGCAGCATCACCTCAAGGCTATGTTTTTATGCTTTGATTAATTCAGAGCAGGACTCTTGCAGCCATCAGGGCAAATCTCAAAATGACACCAGGTGGCAGGTGGACCAGAATTGGGAATCGCTCCAAATTTATCCAAACCAACCCACCATCTGGTCCCTCTTGTTTGAGTTTTGCAACATACAGGGTTAAGTGAACAGACATCCTGGAATTTGGGGTGATGTGAAGAGGTAGCAAAGTTCTGTCTGTCAATGTAATGCCCATGGCTGTAATGACTTGCTTGTCACACACAAGTTCATCGTTAAACGATAGAAATGCCTATGCAAATTAGGTGACAAGAGGAAACCTGCATCTTATAGCCCACTCGATCACGTTGATCTGCAGAACTGGCACTGTTACAGGTGCCACATAATTCTTGTTCTACCTTTGTATATATATATATATATATATATATATATATATATATATATATATATATTAGCGTGGCATTACCCACAATTTGGAACTCCCTGCCTATTGACATCGGGCGGGCACCTTCACTGTGTTCTTTTCAGCACCTGCTAAAAACAGTTTTGTTTGTGCAAGCCTACCCAGACATGTAGAATGTTGACATTTATTTTAATCTGTTTTCAGTTTATTGCTGATTTTATCCTTGAACGTTTCTAAGAGTTGTTTTTGCTGGCAGTTTTATTGTTTTATTCGCTTTGTAAGCCACTTTGAGGGATTTTCTTTGCAGTCAAGCAGTGTATAAATTTTATGAAATAAACAACAATTGAGCAGATCTTACCAATCCGTAGAATTCGTTTCAATGCAGTAGCATCAATTTCCCCCAAAAAATGTTTCTTTAAGAAAGGGCAACCTGAAGCATAGCTGCCAACAAGCACAGATATGTTCTTAGGATGCATTTCCTCCTATATGTACTCAAACCATCATAGCTTTTCATATTGCAGACAGAACTTTTGCCCCTCCTCCCCTCAAACTTAGGGCTCCTTCACATTTTCATTTGCCCTGCCATTCCCCCCCCCCAGGAAAACCTGGGGTTTCAGAGGTGCCAACGTGAATAGAATATTGAGAGGCAGGTAAACCCCACCCCACAAAATATCTTAAGGGATCTTAAAATATCGAAGGGATCTTAGCTCCTAGGAGTTGGTTCCTATATGCGGCTTAGTGCTGAATCAAAACAAGTGGCAATTGGGTTTTCTGAGGATTGTTGTTTGTTTTGATTGAGGACGAAAGAACAGGTTTTCCAGGGAAAGCAGTAGAAGAAAGGCAAAACCACTCTGACACATGCTTTCTAGGCACAGAACAGCGGAAGTGTAGATTACCCCCCCATAATTCTTGTCAATGCCAAATTTGACATTCAGTCACCAGTCACCTGTCCATGCAACATATCTGTGAACTGAAATATCGGTAAGTGAGCAGGTTGGGACAGGAATTAAGCCCCCAGCCTTCACAGATTCAGTTGATGGCCTGAGCATTGCTTACCCAAGTAAGCAGGTAACTTTCTGAGCTCATGGTGTGTGGACTCAGCTTCCTGGTCACACGGAGAGCTCTGATGAATGTGCAACTTACATAAATGCAGGCTCCATTCAGACCTTTGGCTGGCCATGCAGAAGTCAGAGTGGATCTAAGAGGTATGATTCCATTCCTTCCTGTCCATGCATTCAAGACCATATATAGTATGGGAACCCTGGAACAGGGTTGCATATCAATAAATCAGATTATCCACATCTGTAGCTGTACCAGGCTATATTTTATTTGTTTCTTGCATTTGTATCCCACTTTTTTTTTCTCTCCGAGCAGCTCAAGGTGGCATACAATGGTTCTTCCCTTCCTCATTTTATCCTCACAACAACCCTATGAGGTAGGCTAGGCTGAGAGGCAGTGACTGGCCCCTGAGTTCACTCAGTGAGCTTCATAGCTGAGTGGGACTTGAACCCTGCTCTGTTGGGTCCTAGTTCAACACTCTAACCACTACACCACACTGACTCTCTTATCTTGTAGTTTGGGCATGATCAATGGACCTTGACATTAAACAAAAAATATTGACCAATGAACACTGATACAACTTTTTAAATGAAGGCACAGGTGTGGCAAAGTAATTTCTCTGCTGGTTTCAGCAGATCTAGAAAAAGCTAATGCTATAAAGATCATCAGCTCCAAAGGCTTGCAGAGAACACAGAAGAAAATATGAATGCAAATAGGTAAAGAGAGAGAGGGGGGGGAAAAAACTCATTTGAGGGATGAAAACGAGAAGAGTTCCCACCAATGTTTTAAAAGTAGAAAGGTAGAAGTCGGCAAGCAACTTTAATACTAATGGATGGGGCAACCGATGTAACACTTATGCTTAATAACAGCTCTAGGGAAGATCAAGGAAATTAAACACCAGTAAGCTCAACTTCAGCAGTGGGGAAGATATTGGAAACACTAATCAGGGACAAAACAGGGAAAGTTATGATTTAATTAAAGATATTCAGCATGGATTCACAAAAGGGAGATCATACGTAACAAAAACTAATAGAATATTTTGGGGAGGGGGGAACCGCACAGGCAAAAAAAAGAAAGAATTGAAGATGGATGCTGTGAGCATGATTAACAGCCCCCTGTGTTTCGTTACCACCTGAAACGCTGAGCCACTATCCATATCACATTGTTGTCAGCGAAAAAGCTTGCATGGATTCTTACAGGATTTGGTTTTGCTCCTGAACTTCAGATATTCTGTCAAAGTCGTGGCCTGCCAAAGATGGTCCCAAGGAATAAGACACTGACAGCAAACGTCTTTCTTATGCGCATAATAAAAGTAAGAAATCATGGGACCAAGACTTGATGCATCTTAGTCCTAAACCACCCAGACCTGGCAACCTCAGGCATTCCTGGAGTGCAGATGTCACAGAGGCTGTAAGCTGTGCAAGACTGGCTGATGCTGATACTGTAACTGCAGACTGGGTTGAGCAGTGCTAATGCTTCCCAGGCAGAGACGCAAGCCAACGCGTCCAATCTCAGGCCAAAAATGTTTCCAATAATTTCTTCCAGCCCCAAGCAGCACTGGTAGCTGCTGCACTGTCAATGAACTGTAGAGTATCCCAGATCCCTTTCACTTAGCAGAACGGCCGATTATGCAAGGGATGCATCCATCTGGCTAATGGTAGGGCCGGTCCTGCTCCTAGCATTACTTTCCATGCTGGTTCCCTTTTGCAATCTGATAAAGGGGGCTGTCCTTTTATTATCTGATTTCAAGGAGAGAGGCATTAAAAGATGGTCTGTCCAATTTCATAATGAAACCACACTGGTTGCTACCAGTTCTGGAGAAGAAATCAAGCTGATGTTAAGAAGGAGCAGGCAGTTAAGCAATTCAGATGGAATTTCTTGATATCAGCATGAGAGAAAAGGTGTGTGGATCTGCCACCATCAGTAGAAATGACAAGACATTTAATGAGAAGAGAAGGAACTACTCAAAATAAAATACAGACTGCACACCAAGACTGAAACAATTTCTTAATCAATTTGCATCTGTATCTATGTAGTTCTCCATTAAATACTATACTACTACTACTACTACTACTACTACTATTTGTACCCAGCCCATCTGACTGGGTTGCCCCAGCCATTCTTATGTCATTAAGAGATAAGAGCCACTGTCCCCTGAATTAACTGGACACATGTGGTAGCTCCATCTTCCCACCAAACAAATGTTTGCTACAGCTCACAAGTTTCAGATAAGTATTAATCCTAAATCAGCAACAACAACACTATCTTTCCGGGGGGGGGGGGACTTTCAGATAGTGCTTAGGCCACTTCACTCCAAGAAGCCACCCTACTTGTGTTTCATGACTCAAATTGCATGGTCAATGACCATGACAGTCTACAACAGGGTAGACTGTGAGTTTAAGACTAAATGATTCTTCATAACTATTAAGAAATATAGGATATACTCAAGTGCTCTATCCATTTAGTCATCATAGGGAAAATGTGAAAGTGCTAAAAATGTTTGTCCATAAACCAATAGGTGGTATTTTTCAGCCACAGTCTGTATGGAGCCTAGACACCTGCACTGGAGAATTAAGGTGTATTTGTATGTGTGATATACCATCATTTTCTAAATGGGAAAAAAATGAAAACTGAACACCAATACTTTAATCAGATCTGCTGCTTTCTTTCTTTCTTGTTGACATTTTTGTAGATTGTGACAAACATTCATTCTAACATAATTGCCTACATTTTCTTCTTCTTCTTGAATTCCCTATAGCTACAGAGAAATGCTGGAATCCATTATTGAGCTACCCTGATGGCAGGCACTTGATTGACATTTATCTATTTGAAACATTTCCATGCCTTCTTTCCAGGGCTCAAGGTGGCGTACAACAATTGTGATTGCACATTAGAATGCAAATAAACATCAAAGACAAAAGGCACAACACCCATCTAGTAAAATAAAATAAAATAAAAGGGGGGGGGAGAAAAACCAATGAGGTAGTCAGCAAGAATAAAGGCCAAATGTTTTGTGATCCCTGCTAAAAGACAGCAAGAAGAGCAAAGGCACCCTTTGAGGTGGGGGATTAAAGAGTGGGAGACTTCCCCACAGTCTTGGAACAACTGGTTTAAAAGTCCTGCTTCTGGCCACAAACATTCCCACTTTATGTAGAAGATGGATTTGAGGCAGAGGGTAAGGAGCTGTTGACAGCAGACTCCAGTCCTCAACCCTCTATGGCAGAGCCCCGGAGACGGAGGTTAATTGGGAGAAGGGAGCTGAGGAGGGCGAACACTCCAGAGAATCTGTGCAATAATTTGCAGCCTGCTCATACCAGGCTGAAACATGCAAGCTGCAAATAATAATAATAATAATAATAATAATAATAATAATAATAATAATAATAATAATAATAATAATAGGAGTTCTCACCAACTTGGAGTTTCAAGCCCTCCCTCTGCCACCTGAAAGTTAGACCTGAAAACATCAGGTCAGTCCTGGAGGTCTGGCAACCCTAAACCCAGAAAACAGCAACAGCAGGTGCAGCAGCCATACAACTGGGAAGCTCCGCAGCTGACAAAGGCTTGCATCTGGAAGCCTTTATTATCCCAGAGGAGGAAATTGAAATCGAAGCGATAAGTATTCCAGACTCTGGGGTGGAGACTGTGAGTGTCAGAACTCCAAATCTCAGGGAAGGGGGAAGGAATAACAGAGAAAGGCCACATTCACATCATATACAGTACATTTGAAAAAAGGTATGATACCATAGCAGTGATGCCACAGCATCCATAACAGTGACCAGAGGAGGAATGACTGCTGGGAGGAGCACAGAGAGAAGAAACGCCATGGGGCATCTGTGGCAGAACAACTGGACGCCTTCAACTGCCCCATCTGCAACAAAACATCTCTCTGTCTCTGGTATCGGTCTCTACAGCTGCAGCAGGTGCTGTAACCTTCCAAGAGTTTGACTTCATCCCCAAATATGAACTCCTCCTTTATCTCCCAAGACAGATGGATACCAACAACAGTCATGGTGTCCCACAAAGAATTCTGTGAGCTGTAGTTTGCTAAGGGTGCTGAGAGTTGTTAAGAGACCCCCCCATTACCCTCACAGAGCTGCATGTCTCCCAGTAAGAGGGATTATTAAAGCACTCTGAAAATTGTGGCTCTGGGAGGGTAAGTGGGGCCTCCTAACAACACTCAAAACCCATAACAAACTACAGCTCCCAGAATTCTTTGGGGGAAGTCATGGCTATTCAAAGTGGTATCATAGAACTTTAAATGTATGGTGTGAATGTGACCTGAGTACACTTTGGGACTTTTTATTTTTTAAATGAGATAGCCAAGCAATATTATTTGAATTTAGGTTCCTGGTGATGAGAAGAGGCTGGGACGTCATGTAGGGGCAATAGCCCCACCAGGGCTTCTCTATAACCCTGACTCAGAGGGATCCCAGGCTTCTGGCCTCTCTTAAGCAGAAAGTAAATTGTAGCACTGAGTCTGATTTGGGGACCACAGATGCAACAGACATCCCCCACCCCCACTGAAATCAATGTCAAAACTACCAGTTCTGGATGTACCCATAATTGTGAAGTCACAGCAAAGATGCAGAAGCAGAGCAACATATCTTCCAACTAAGAAACATATTCTTTCAAGTAAGGGGGGGGGGGCTAGAGGTTGGGGGGAAAGCCCTCCCTGCAAATAGAAAGCTAGCACATCAAGATAAACTTTTCATGTGGTAGAGCATACAAACATGCCAAATTCCTAAATGTGGTCCAGGAAGAGCTGTAACATGTGACATTTCTAACCTTGTACTTCAACTCTCAGAGAGGAAAGCGCAGGATTGTTTTACCATTTACTCAATAATGATGCCTAGCCCCAGGATAACAGGTGCTTTTATATTTGCTTGCACAAATGGAGCTTCTCTGCTCACAGAGGATCCCCATTCGTCCCAACAGAGGAAATGAATTTATGTGCATGCTTTTTATCCATTGAATTTGGATTGGAACTCATGGCGAGAGAGCCATGTATGGGAGGCGAAGCACTGCATCCTCAGATAAAGAGCAGGATGCATTTTTTACTGCTTCTCCCCACCTGACTCTTGGCAGTTTTTCATTAGGAAATGTGTAAGGGTGATTACAGTTATGTAAATAATACTAAACTCGCAATAAAGCCTGAAAACCAAAACCACAAATACAAGCTGAATGAAAACAAAGTGTTAAAAAATACCTGTCTGGATTTTCTCTTGAAAATCAGTCATTGAGAATCATCTGTCAGTAAGACAAAATTAATTACTACATGTGAAATGGAGAAAATCAACATAAATTTAGATATTGCATAATATTACAAAAAAATAGGTAATCCTATTATCTATTAGTTATATATGTCTGCAATCTAAAATACCCTCGCCCCTACCCCCAAAAAAACTGACATTACATCATTAGATTTAACAAATATTTTTTAAACAGATACTGTGTGGGGAAAACTGCCTCCAAAAATATAGTAACTTGCAAAATTCAGACATCTTTTTGTTATTCATTTGTTGGTAATGGAGAATCCAACTTGATTTGAGTGTACCTTTAAATCTATGCCAACCTGGGCCAGTTTTAAGTCACACAACCATGTGTGCATCCCCGATAGCTTCACGTGCGTGATGAACAGGTCACCCGAATCATTCACCTTGTGTGCTTGTCATTGGCATGCCATCACTACTTAACCCATAATAAATTTTGTGGTATGATTCAAAAGCAGGTGCAAAGTGAAGGATTTGGATCACCCACTTGCATAGACCACTCTGAGAAGGAAACTGTGGCCAGCTGCGTACAGAGCGATTGTGAGAACTGTCTCTGATCCAGCCTGCACCCTCAATATAACATGGCACTCCCATCAGCCACATTACCCCAATCACTGTCAGGACAGGCCCAAAGCATTTTGTCATGCAGACATGACACAGAGGTGTGTCCCAGGTTCCCTTGATCGTGTCACACAAAGGATGCTGGGACTCTGAACCTATGTGGGAATGCATAGAGTTGCATGTCTGTAACTTCTCGGTTTCTGCTGTGCCCTTCTGAGGTTACCTGCCGTTTCACTGGCAACTATTTGAATGGCTTGGGTTGTCTGATTAGTCATGGTTGCTACCATGGGTTGCACAGACCTATCCTAGACTTCTTCAAGGTAGAGAGGGAGTGCAGTGTGGTCACCCATGCTGCTCTTTTCCTTAACCTAGGGAAGGCAACACTGCTGAAGTGGATGGATCTGGGTGTCTGCAAGGCCAGGTTATCATCGAAGGTCACCTTGATGGGCACTATGTCCCCAAACACAAAGCCATGCCACACACAGAGAGAGATGCAAGTCCAAGCACATGGAGTTAAAAAGGAAACCTGAACGGACCCCTCATCTGTTCAGAGACACTATATTGGCTTTATTAGGTATACAACACAGGCAATTACCATAATGTCCCCAAGCAAACTTTATTCAGTGTTTATGTAGAGCTAGGGTTTGCCTATATACAATTAAATCAAGTGTTGCAAATATATTAAACCTGCATTTTAATTTGACAAGTGAATTTAGAACTGGGACATGTTTTAAAAGGGTTTCTGGAATTCTAGAATGTTGTGTGTGCTAATGGTTCTGTGTTTATACCCGGGGGGAGGGGAAACTTTGACACACATCCTATATTGTATTGTGCTCATGGCACAGAAGCTGTGTGTGTGTGTGTGTGTGTGTGTGTGTGTGTGAGAGAGAGAGAGAGAGAGAGAGAGAGAGAGAGAAGAATGAGATGGGTGCCTAGCTGGTGCATGTGAAACAGCAATATAGGAAAGCAGCCATCTTCAAATATCTTAAGGGCTGTCACATGGAAGATGGAACAAGCTTGTCTTCTCCTGCTCCAGAAGTTAAGACCTAAACCAATGGATTCAAATGACAAGAAGGGAGATTGTGATTAAATACTGTATTAGGAAGAATTTTCTGACAGTAAGACTTGTTTGACAGGGGAACGGGCTCCATCAGAAAGTGGTGGACTCTCCTTCATTGGAGGTTTTTCAAGAGATGTTGGATGGCCTTCTGTCAAGGATTCTTGAGCTGTGATTCCTGCATTGTAGGGGGTTGGACAAGATGACCCTTAGGGTCCCAACTCTACAATTCTGCATATGATTCTATGAAAATAACAGACTCTTCTCAACAAGGATTACCTGGCTTGCAGTAGTGCTTCTTCATCTGCTATGCTGCCTCTCACTGAAAGTGCTGTGGTTGTGCTCCCACCAAGACTAGTTCACTATGTTTTGCCTAAAGGTGCATGTTGACTTGTCACCAGCTCCCCAAAATATTGGTGTTAGCTGCACCAGCACGAGGCCAACATGGCAGTAAGTGGACAAAGCAAATGTCTCTGTCCTCATGGTAAAAGCATCTCATCAAATCTCCAAAAGGATACCGTATGGTTTAAAGATATGCAGAAACATACTCCTCCTGCCTGCCTTAGATGGGTTCAAGCTGGGGCTGCACCACAGCCAAATCAGAGAGGGGCAAGGCATGTGTGAGAGGCAGGGGGCAAGCACATGTTGCATCCCACTGTTAACTGGCGGGTGGAACCAAAGCAGGCTATGTAAGCCATCTCTGCCTCTAGCTAGCCTCTTTTTGTTGCTGCCTCAGCACCCATCCTCCCACCTAGGGCTGCAGCATAGGATTAGCTGGTTGCTTAAGGGCTGAAAAGAATATCTGCACCAATTTCCCCCCTCCCTTTTATAACTTTCTACCACAATTTATATTTCTCATTAATTGATGGAGAGTGTTGGGGAAAATGCTGAAGAGATTTGCAGCACAACACTACTTTGATCTGATCCAGCTGGGCTCTTACGTTCATATATTAATCCTGCCATGTACCCAGAATTACCCCTATTTATACTTTCAAGGGATGGAAACACATATACCAACTGCATGCGTCAAAGCTGCTAAGAATCTGTCAGAGGTGGGTGTGAATTGCCTCCCAGACTCTTCAAATCCAGAGGAAAGCTGTGCAGTGCACTAGATCAAGAATGGATATAGGCCAGGCCAGACTCAGCTCCCTTTCAGCCACCAAGCTATGAGCCAGGTACTCTCTTGTAACCTACCCCACTTTCACTGGATTGTTCTGCAATAAATCCATCTATGACGTCCTGAGCTTCTCGGAGGAAGTGGATGGGTGTATTCATGTGAAGCACAATACGGTATGGTTGCATCTCACATGCATTCACTGCATGAAGCTTTGACACATGCGGTTGATATATGCATTTGGATTTCAATCATACGTGGTTGAAATTGTGCAAGTTAAATCCAAGTGAGGCAGAGAGCTTAAAAAACTCTTTATGCACCAAGTCCTCTGGGATTACCCAGCATGGAAAGAGCTTTAAAGCTCTTTGCCTTGCTGTGGGTGGAGACAATGCCATCTGAGTTCCCATGAGATCTCGCAGGAGCATCCACAGCCTTCCAGAGCTGATGTACTGAGCAGGCCTTGTACCCAAATCCTCAAGCAAGGTGGAGAGCTTAAAAGCTCTTTTCATGCCATGTCCGCTCGGGGTCACCGGTTGGGAAAAATAGCTTTAAATCTCTCCACCTTTTTTTTTTACTGGGCAAGGTCCTCTTGCCACATGGGCTCTGGGAGTACAGGGGATTCTTGCTTTCTCCCTTCCCCTGTGGGGCAACTCCAAGGGTTGGGCTATGCGTGATTTGGACACGTGGAACCCCAGAACCAAACCTCCATGTAAGATGTGATCGCACTGTAAATAAAAACCTACCCTACAAAGTATCCTTGGGAACGTTCTGACAACTTATTAATGGAACCGAGGAGACTTTGCAATGACAAAGCTTGAGGACTCTTCAGATGGGCTGTTGCAGTTGCAAGGGAATTCCCTGTCCAAAAATTCTTGCTTATGGATTGATCCCCAGTGACTCATTCTTTTGAATACGCACAGAACAGCCTTGGACCCTCAGACATGTTTGTATCTACGCTGAAGGCACAGCATTTCTATTATCTTCTTAAACATAGCTTACTTTCAACATTGCTGCCCCCACTGAGAACAATTCCATGATTACAACGGATAAGGTTCGGGCTTGGCCTGGAAATTCCGGCCTGATACTTTCAGAGCTTAGTGAAAACTGTTTTATGGCAGAAGCTTTATGATATATATATATATATATATATATATATATATATATATATATATATATATATATACACACACACACACACCCGATATAAATCCTAGCTCACTTTTTATTATCCTTTCCCTTCTTCCAAAGGAAACTGTTCACAGTTTAATTTAGAATTGAAGATTTTTATGCCACAGAACAAACCCCCCCCCCAAAAAAAGAGACGCGCAGAGAGGACTAGAATCTTATGTCAATCTGATGTTCAGACTTGGACTATAGACACCTGGGCTCAAATTTCTGCTTAGCCATGAAGTTCACTGCACAATACACTATTTCAATTGAGCACACCTTATTGCATTTAAAGCACTCTTGTACAACTTTGACGGTCATGGCTCCCCCCCCCCCAAGAAGCCTGGGAACTGAAGTTTGTTAAGGTTTGCTGGAAATTGTAACTATGTGCCCTTTAAAAACTACAGTTCCCAAGATCCTTTGGTTGAAGCCATGACTGTCAAAGTGGTTTTAAATGTATGGTGTGACCGTGACCTGCAAAATGGCTGTTGTCCATGTAAAATACGTCGAAGGTTCTGCTAATAATTTACTTCTATATTTTGTGCGTGCCTGTGTGTAATGAATTTATATCTAGTTCACAGTGGCAAAATGTAGTAGGGGTTGATGGAGGTCTCCACAGTTGCCTGAAATTCTGGGGAAACTGTGGTTTGTTAAGGCTTGCTGGAAACCAGAACTCTGTAACAGGTAAAGTACATCGGGGCGTAGAGTAGCGGAGCCAGTGGGGCCATGGTCCCAGATGTGGATTTTTGAGGGGGAGAAAAGCAGGCACCTCCATGCAGATGTCCCCAGTGCGGCCCAGCCCAGCGCTCCCGGTGTCAGAGGAGCCAATGCTCAGCACCAGGACAGGCCATGCTGGTGGCGCCTGCTTCATTCCTGCCAAGTGCTGTGTTGCCTGGCCGAGCATTTTATTCCACAGGCCAACAGGCAGCACAAAATACCCCTGCTTGGCTCCTATGTGGGGCAGGGTAAATCCGTCAGTGTCAGCAGTGAGGGCTGGGGTGCCACAGTAGGCTCCCTCACCTTCCACGCCCCCTGCCCCCCCAGCGCTCATGTACCTGGGTGTCGCTTGTTCACACAATGCCACTGAACTACAATGCCCAGAATTCTCTGAGGGGAAGGATGTGCTTCAAATGTATGGTGTGTACACAGCCTAAGTGACACAAGAGGGAAGCACTGTGTAAATATTGCCTGCCTGTCCACACAAACGTAATAATAATAATAATAATAATAATAATAATAATAATAATAATAATAATAATAAAAACCCTTTTCAGACATTCAGTGAATGTGAGTTTGCGAGAACTGGGATTCTGCCAAATGTTCCCTTTTATAAGATTTGTGAGTGGTATTCTACCTAAAAAAAGGCCCATTTAATTAATGAATTGAACCTAACCCTCTCCATTAACTTCAACAGGTCTACTCTGAGCAGGGCTTCCTCTGCACTACATATTTAAAGCAGTATCATACCACTTTAAACAGTCATGGCTTCCCCCCCCAAGGAATCATGGGAACTGTAATTTGTTAAGGAGGGGAAGAGTTATTAGGAGACCCCTATATTCCTCTCAGAGAGCAGCACTTCACAGTGTTCCCTGGGAAGAGGGACTGATTGCTAAACCACTCTGAGAATCACTACTCCAGGCTGTTTGTTCCCAGAACAAATGAAATCCTCCCACATGGCTATGAGAAGGTGCAGGGTCAGTCTCCAAATCTGGATCAACAGCCTGTCAGCTGGTTCCCTAAATATCAACTACATCAAGCATCAGGTGGCATGAGAAATGGGACAAGGTCCTTCACCCTCATCTAAGTTTGCACTTGGTCATCAAAACTGTACTCCAGAGCAACGACTGGGCAAACTCCCAAGTTATGGCTGGTAAATTTGCAGATGCTCACTAATACAACAGCAAAAGCACAAATAGGTCTAAATGGGTCTTTATAGGCACCATCCACAGAGTGTGTTTGCCAACACGAATCTCCGGTTGCCAAAGTTAGAAAATGCCTGATACTGCAAGCACTCCATTTTAGCTTTCTTGTCTTTCCTCACTAAATACACTTTAAAAAAAAAAAGAACAACGGCCAAGAACAATTGTAAGCTTAATAACAGTTGAAGAATATTCAGCAGATGGCACCATCTAGACTCAACTAATTTCTGGCCAAGCAATCTAAATCCCAGTTGTAGGCAAGGACACATAAACAAAATTTGGTATCGATGAATAGGGAGAGTGGTGACAAATAAGAGGAGCTGATGATGGCATCTGTCTGTGCTGTAATTGTGTTAGTGTTTGTGAATGTGGCTAATGCAAAAAATTCATAATAGACTAGGTTCAGATTCCTCACCAGTATTGATCCTGTTGTGCTCCTGATACTAAAGGACCAAAGAGCAGAAGTGTAAGTGACTTAATACCCTTGGTTTGAGATGAAAGCAATCTCACTTGAACAGAATGCTAAACCATAGTTTAGTGTGATGTGCAGGAGCCTAATTCCCCTCCGTCCTCAGGCACAGCTGCAAGGCGAGTGGAAGTATCTCCTTTCATTTCCAACCAGCCAAAGTTTGCCATAAATATCCGAACCAAGAACTGTGATGAGTTTCAGTTACAGTTTATCCAATCAAGTCAGGATCGTAAGCTTGCTCAGGCAGCAAGCCATGCTAGTTAAAGCTAAACACAGTTTGTTCCGGTTGAGACATAACAACAAACTATGGCTGCAAACGCTTCCAGTCACCTTCTTGTGCCTGCACTGGAGAAAGAGAGGGGAGGAAGAGTGCATGAGTTCAAGGCTCTTTCACATAGCACTAAACCATAGTTGAGTGTGACATCAGAACAATGCCAGCTTTTCCCCCCACCAGTGATATTAGTGCCTATAGATTTCCATTACTTATCTTGCTGGAGCCACACAGCAGTTTTTAAAGCATCACAGTGATAACAAAGCAGCTTAGCCATGTGGATGCAGATGATTAAAAGAAAGGGCTCTCTTTACCTGGAATTCTTAATTCTCATTCTTCCTGCAGCTCCCTCTCTAACTCTTGCAAACTGGTAGAGAAGGCTGCTTTAACAGCATGCAGGGATTGGGGTAGGCTGAAAGGGACACAATAGAACATGGGACCAGAGGTGGCTCCAGGAGAATGTGAACGGCATAGTCACACTACACATGGAGATTCTGGGGCACCAGACCAGGCACCACCACTATTACTCCAATGGAAGGCGAGAGGCGGGGTGGGGGGGCAGGATTTTGGTGTTGCATAGGACACCACTGAAATTTGAGATGCCAATGTCCACCACTGTTGGGGCACATTTTCTTACAAAAAGAAAAGAAATAAATCAGTAGGATAAACATTCTGCATAGAGATTATCTGTGATTATGGATTCAGCGGCAGAGCTATTTACTATTTCCTCAATGAAATCAAGATAATGGAACTCAGGAAATGCAATCAAACTCTCATGCCCCACTCTTTCACACAACACACCTCCACCTTGGTGGTATCCAAACCTGCCATACACCAATGGATGCCTAATTTGATCTTCCATTTACCCTGGCTTCTGATAACTGAAATACTTTGGCTAAAAACCCAGTTTGCAGAATATTAGCTTAGCAATCCTGCAGGGCTGTATATTACAGTAGGTCTTTATACTGAACTAGACCAAGGGTTCTCAAACTGTGCTCTGCAGACCACCGAGCTTCCTTCAGGTGGTAGGCACACAGTGTGTCTGTGGATCTGTGGTTGTAAAACAGGAGTCATGTTAAATATTCACATTGAATTTTAATTTCATTTGAGCTGCTTATTTTATTTCTAGTATTGTAGTTTATTATATTCTGCAATAAACTACAACAGGTAAAAATAAAATAAAAGAAGCATTAAAAAATACAATCAAAAATCATACAGCATCTAGCACATTGCTTTACAACTGCTGTGAAAAGAAATCATTAAGTGGTCCACCAAGACCTTCAGCAATTTTCACGTGTTCTGTGGGGAAACAAAAAGTTTGGGATGGGAACTACAAATCTGTATCATAGGTTAGTTTCATCTCCACTTGTAGTGAAGGCAGCTGTTCTGGAGAAAGAGAAATCAGAAGACAAACACACGAACTTACCACCTGCAGTGAAAGGTCGTATCTGCTTTGCTACCTGAGCCCAGCCTGTACTTTCCATATTGTTCAAACAGGCTCTTTACTATCTGCCAACCGTACACACAACTAAATTAAAATTGGCTCGGTGCTAACGAAACGTAGCAAATTGAGACAGAATCAGGTCAGATTTCTGTTTGAATCATCTTGCAGAGTTTCTAACCTGGCATGTTACTTAAATCAGCCCAGCCCACCCTCACTCCCCAAATAAAAGGATATGCAGAATGGATGGAAAAGTTGGAAACGTATTTTCACTGTTGCCAACATCAAAACACATGCACACGTCTCATTCATTCCAATAGGTCTTGCATGGAAGATAGTTCTGTCCAGATAGATCAGTGGTTCCCAAAGTGGGTGGTAGGATGGCCTAGGGGGTGCTAAGATGCAAAGGGGAGGCAGGAGGTGCTAGACTGTCTGAAAACCTGGTATCACTGGATCACATTCATCCCTTGTGTTGAATAAATTAAACTAAATAGTTTTAATTGGATTTTGAATAAATGTGCAATTCATTGTTACTATTTTGAATTTTATTTTGTTATTATCTTCCTCAGTGAGTTGTGCAAATCACTATTCTGATTGATGCTTTTTATAGGGTAGGGTGCACTGGGGATGAGTTTATGGAACCAAGGGGGTGGTGGCTCCAAAACATCTGTGCTGACAGATTACTTTGATGGGACATTCCTCTCTTTCCATGTACAAAAGTTATAGTCAGATCATCTTATTTTCCCCACAGCAAAACATTAAAAAAAAGATCATGCTGTTAATTACTCAATGCATCAATGAACTCACAAACTCTGGATAAAACCGGCAGACCAATTTCTTTACATATATTTTTTCATTCCAAAAACCTGCACTCCTATGCAGGAAACCCAACATTTTTCATGTTAGACTGCAGCTAATTATTGATTGGTATCATAAGCTCGTCAAGCACTCAAAAGGAGCTTTCCAAGGAAAGTTTGTAGGCAAGCATATGGTAAACCCGTCCAGTCCATATGACTGGTTGAACGCAGACCATTAGTGTTGATACAATCTTCCCTCAATATTGTGACAGCAATTGTCAATGGGACTTAAATTGCTGTCAAACTTACCCGAGTAACTTACAGCAGAACAGTCAGAGAAAGCCAGCTCAGTGACTCAAGCCAATAAGACCCTTTTTTTTTACCCCTTCCCCTCCTTCTCCTAAACACTTGTTCATATTACCCATTTGTATAAAGGTCTTTATGGAGGTTTTTGTTTGTGTGTGTGTGGCTTCAGCAATTAGCAATCTGAACATTCAGCTTCCTGATGCAGTGCAAACCAGTATATATGAAATTGCATGTGTAGTTCCTTTCAGGTCAATTTTTTCAGCATGCTCCCTTGATTTCTTGATTATTGAGCCTGAAATCTGTGAGCAGAGCCACTCGATATATCTCCCACAACTCTCTTTGTGTAGTTGAACAAGCAAAATAACTTCTTTCATGTGTGCATTCATGCATTCACACACAGACACACTAAGCACACTGGATATGATCCAAAGTCCACAAGGGACTAACAATGAAGAATGTCCCACTCTCACAGTTGCATGTTTTGCACATTCCTAACATACAAACAGGAATTTTGTGGTCTCTGCATGCGTGGAATTCTGTTGGTTGTATCCAACACTATTCCTACACAGAGTAGATCTTTCAAAGTTAATGGACATGGCTAACTTAGGTTCACTGCTTTCAGTGGGTCTACATTGAGTAGGGCTTAGTTGGCTGCAACCCTGTGTCCACAATAGAGCCTCAGCATGCATACCAAAACCACTGGATTGTTACTTTTATTAGGAACTAAGTCAATGGAACTCTCTGGAGTTAAGACAATGAAATTTTGCAGTAGTGTGTTTGGGATCAAGACTGAAGTTTCATGATTCTCATGAAACATGACATGCAAGTGAAATCATAAATGTATTTATGAATAAGTAATTTATTATTATTCCTATTTTAATGGAACTTCCATAGAAGTATGCTTAACACCATGGTCTGGGTACAACAGATTTGCTAATTTTGCAAAGGACTAAACTGAGGAGCAGCTCCTTCAACTTACATCATTACTACTGACACACATTTGAGTTTATGGTCTGCTAGGTATATGCATACACAAACCTTTCACAGGCTCTACAGTAAAGATTCAAATATCCTCCAAGAAGCTCTTGGATCCTCAGCTCATGAAATGGAAAGTAAGTTCTACTGATTTCCATGAGACTCAGACTCATTTCCTGAGTAAGTGTGCTCAGAATGATCCCCACATTTTAGAACACAATCAAGGAGAACACAGAAAAGGTTAAAGGAACAAGAAGGAGGTAACATTTAGGAAACTGCACAAATTTGAAATAAAGCATCACTTCACAAATAATAAACGGGTTGCTTATGCAGTTCTGTTTTGAAAATCAGCAATAAAGGCATAACTGATTCCTTCCCTACATTATGAATTAAAAGCTGCAATTTTACATTAGCAATAAATAGAAATGGTGCCCCTCCCCATTTAGGTACACTTTGCATTCATTTTGACTGAATAGGAAAAATGTAATGCAGAAATGTATGAGAGAGTTTTTGTTTTTTTCATTCTACTTAAGCAACTTTCAAGAAAGCCACCTTTGGTATTAATGAGATGTATAAGCACATAAAATTCAGCCCCATATCCCTATATGGGAAGAAGTCCAAACAAAAGGCAACATGTTCTCTTTGTTTACAATCTTCCCTCTTTCATCAATGACCTTTTAAAATATCTATTCTCACATATCCCTTAAAGAAATCACAGTTGGACTTAAATAGACTAGGAAAACTGGTGTGGGATTCCAACATCTTTATCATCTTCCTTTACCTGCTGTAAACAATTTTCCTCATTAATATGAGCAGTGGTAGGCTGGGTAGGCTGAGTATTTTTTTTATGATCATCAAATCAATTTTCATTATTTGAACAGGCAGCATGTATTGAAAACAGCCAAACCAAATGTCACCAAATGTGTCTCAGCTTTAAGGAATTCAGCCTGCTGTGATAGCAGGCAACACACGGGAACTGGGTGAATCCAAATATTAACACTCCAGTCCTGAACTTTTGGATCACTATGTCAGCCTGCAATGCCAATAATATGTGTAGTTATCACATCAAATGTTTCGTTAGTGCGCTGGTGTAGCTGTTGGTACATCACATCTAAGCACTTAGAATCACAGAATGATAAAACTGAAGAGTTGGAAGGGGCCTTGAGGGCAGGGCTGGATTTAGATGAAGAGAGGCCCTACACTACTCCACTTGTGAGGCCCCTCCACATCCCCCACCCTCACAACTTGAAGAAAATGGAAGAGTGTTATAAACAAAATTGAGTGAAGCCAAGGATGACGACGGGTATTTTAAATCCTGCAATTCACAATTTCTCCTCAAAAAGACGTAAGATATTATTGTTAAATACCATGGTGATTTTTTTAAAATGCATAAAATTAACAATAAAAAACTTTTGCAATAACTGAACCTCGTAAACCTGGGCAGGCTGGATCTTCCTGTTATATACCTGCTGGGATTGACAAGGCATCTGACCCTCACCTGAATCTCATAGCTCTCCTGACGAGTGCTTTGTTCTGCAGCCACAGTGCAGAAATAAAGGATGAGATTGCTCACCAGATACCAGGCACTCTACTATTCAAATTAGGCCCCAGTGTTTTTGTTACAATCCCCTTCTCAATTAAGTAATCAATTTTAATATAGAATTTAAATTCTCAAAACTTTCTTATTTGTTAACTCGAGCAAGTAAACTAGTGCTCTCACTTCATTACAAACAGTATTTCTACCTGCAACACAATTGCAATTAACCAACTAGAAGGATTACTGTTCATACGGTAGCACCAGTTTTCCTATAACTTGATATTGCTGCATAGTTTTGATGAACTGCAAAAGCATTTTTAGTTTGCTTTCTGTTACCACCCTGGAACTTTTCTTTATTTGTGCCGCTTTGTTTTGTACTTTTCCTTGCAAATGAAGGAAAACAACTTTTCTGCTTGTATATGTTGATAATATAATTTTGGTTACTGAGGACAAACAAGATTGTAGAAAAACAAGATTGGGTTCAGGCCTGGCCAGGACATAAGCATCCTGGCTGTGACAAAGGTGACCTGTGTGTTTGCTTGCTTGATTAACAGCAGTTGGGAACTTCAAGGTCCCTGCTCTCTCTCATTATGGTCTTTGTACTGGACCTGGAGACTCCAATAGAGAGCATTCCATGTCAAGAAGGAGGGCAAGTGGAACAGGGCCTTTTCACTGGTGGTGCCAATTGTATGACTCACTCTTCCCAGACCTGTTCTCTTTTGGCCTGTATTTTGGAACTTTATAATTTAGGAAGACTTTGGAAGAACTGGTTGAAAAGTCTTATCAGTCGCTGACGTACGAGTGGTTTTTATTTGCTGCTGTTCTGTGTCGGGGTTTGTGTGCTGGAGCTCCTCATGCACAGCCTTGGACTGGCTATGCACGAGGTACCAGTTGCGGGGAAAGCGGCCAGCGTTCCGCGTGCTTTTGAGCACGGTCGCCGGCCAAGTCTCACAATCCGAAGGAAGCTGAGTAAGCCAATTGATGACTCCGAAGGTGTATGAGTTCCTAGTTGCCTTCTTAATGAAAAGTTGCCTCGTGAAAATGAATATACCCTGACTCTGAATAGATGGACCAACTTAAAGAAATTAAAATTTTTACTTTGAACCTTTTACTCCCCCTTTACCCCAAAGGAAGACAGACACCGGTTGTATCTTTAGTGGCTTCGGCAGAACCCGCATAGGCTCGTCCCCTAAGCTAAGTTCTCCTAAGCTTAAAGTCCCTGCGCGCCCAATCTTCCGCGAGGCTAGCTAAATAAGACTAAAACCGAAATATCTTCCGCAAGCCTAGCCCTAGGCTAAACCTAAAAGAAACCTAACTAAAACTAAACCGAATGATCTTCCGCGATCTAACTCTAACTAAAGAAAACCCATCCAACCCATCCAGCCCGCTCCTAATCCCTTAAACTAAACTTGACTTCAACTAAAACCCAACTAAAGCGAAACGGAAAGAATGCACGAACGAACGTGCCTAAGCGGGGGTGCCTCTGCCTTTTATTAGGGAACAAACGTGACATCATCATCAATGTCTCAACCAATAAAATCACTGTTGCTGCCCTCCAAAAAGGCGGGAAGCAAGTTTAACGCTCATTAACAACTTTGAACATGACCGGAACTATAAAATAAAGGCGGATTAATCTCATAAGTGAACCACACTATTCATTCATGCTTTCACTTTCACTTTCGCGCGTAGTTATACCAAAAATAGATCCCGAAAACCTCATAAAATAACCAAATAAATATAAATCCATGGCGGATCCGTGAAACGTATTCCGACAGTTCTGGGCTCCTGGTGCACCAGGGTTTACACCAGCGTAATAGAGTTGGCCAGGATGCCAGAAGGGATACAATTTACAAGCCTTCTCCATTATCTACACACCAGGGGGTGTTCAGTCAACAGTGCAAAGGCTCAGCTGAAGCATTCCCTGCTGGTTCCCTGCTTTCAGCAATAGGGGTCGCTGTTTGGTAGTACCCAATTGGTTAGCTGTTCTAGAGCTCCCTACTGGTGGCTCTTAGGTATTTCACAAAATACAGAGTCCATTCATAAAACACAGTGTTCATTCATAAAGCAGTAACATAAATCTCCATTGCTACATATTGGGTGTACATTTCAGAGGTTGAACGTACAGGTTTATGGCTATGCTGTAGTGTAGTGCTTATGCGACTGTGAATAAAAGGTGGCTGGGCTCATTGTTTTGAGGGGGTTTTTTGGTGGGGGAAGAGGTGACAAAACTGATTTCCAATAAGTGCCCTCCTTTTATTTCCATAACAAGTTCTTGAGTCTGTACTCCGAATAGTGACACCAGGCACCTAGAAGGTGCAGGGCTTGTCAGTCCAACCCCTGCACAGTCTCATCAGGGCTGACCTTAAGGCAATTGGAGCAATTTGGCCAAATTCGGACCCGCGTGCCGCTTCTTAACCCCCCCCACACACACACCAAGGAAATCTAGATGGATTTTATTTATATCTATCAGATTTTGCAGACTTTGGCTGTCAACTGGGGTCCTACAAAAAAAAAAAAAAAAATCAAGTTGCGCCACGCTGCTTCAAATTGGTCCCCATTGGCTAGCCCTGAGTCTCATCGTTGCTGGGCCTGAGTTGCCCTGCCTTTGCATGAAGTCTTGGGTTTACAATTTTGGGAGAGGGGAGACTGCAGCACTGCGGAGAGGGCAGGCTGGTGAGGCCCTCTAGATTTAGAGGCCCAAGTTGTCCTGCCCTCGCATGAAGTATTGGTTTGCAATTTTGGGAGAGGGGAGACTGCCTGCTGGGGAGCGGGCGGGCTGGCGAGCCCCCCCCCCCCCCCGATTTAGAGCTTCAGCCTACTTAGCCTATACATAACTCTGGCACTGCTTGAGGGTCATCTAGTCCAACCCTGTGCAGTGCAGGAATCTCAACTAAAGAATCCTTGACAGTTGACCATCCAGCCTCTGTTTAAAAACCTCCAGTGAAGGAGGTTTGCACTCGTGTCCTGCTTGCAGGTGTCCTACAAGTGGTCACCAAGAGAACAGGATATTGGACTAGATGGGCCTCTGACCTGATTCAACAGGGCTCTTTCTATGTTCTTGTAATCTTATAGATGCCAAGCAGGTGTTCCACCACTGAACTGTGGTTCCTGCCAGTTGTTCTTCCTCCCTCAAAATCGACTCCTCCCTTCAAGCTGCTTTTCTCCCTGCTGGAGAAAAGATGTAGACTAGGGATAAGGAACCTCTGCCCCTCTAGAAGTTGTTTCGTTTTTAACTCCCCAGCTGGCATGGCCAATAGTCGGGATGGTGGTAACTGTGGTTCAACAACCACAGCTTCCCCATCTCAGAAATATATACTTATTTATACTCCATACAAGTAGGTCATCAAAGCCCTAATCCTGGAACAGGAGAAAGAGTCAGCCCAGTAGATCTGTGGCAGTCTTCCTTGCAGAAAAGAGTTACAGAACACACACACCCCCACCTTTTCTCCATGACACTTCTATGTAAGCTGTAGCTTCTACAAATGGGAAAATGCTTGTGGGATTCCCATTGGGGCATCTGGCTGGCCACTGTGAGAACATGATGCTGAACTAGATGGGCCACTGGCCTGATCCAACAAGGTTTGTTTTATGTTCTTAAGGTGCTAAAATGAGTGGCTGGGGCAGCCCAGCCAGATGGGCGGGGTATAAATAATAAAATCATTGTAAATTGTTATCACTTGCATCACAACTTTAAGAAACCAGCAGGCCTGCTTTAACTTAGTAGACCACTTGCATGGTTTTAATATCAGATGGCTCAGGTAATTTACAATAAAGCTTGCAAGAGCAGGACGAGGGTGGATATGCTACAGTTGACCAGACATTGCTGTAAAATTGATTGGAAATCATTACAATTGCTAATGATAAAACATATTGCACAGTTGTGCTTTGAAATTGGACATACGTACACTATAACTTTGCAGAAGGAGCATCAAATTTATGAAATATCTTTCGTGTGTGTGTGTGTACGCATATACACATATGCACACAAGATGGTTTTTAGATTTATTCAGATGGTTGCAAACAAGAAACAATTTTAAAAAGGAATCCTTTTACATATCCTTTTTTTTAAAAAAGAAAGAAATTGATTTGTATATGCACACACACAAACATGTGAGAAATACATATGAGTTGGGCACGGTGGAGCAAAGATTAGTAGTCTACAGCAGAGACAGAGAAATGGAAGATGGATGACTTCGATCTCTGCCGGAAGGTGATAATGTCGCACCAGCCATCACGATTTCAGCACACCGTTGGTGGAATTCTCATTCCCAGTCTGCTATCCAATGCACAAAGAGGTACATTCTGGCAGTGTAACAAAAGCCAATGTGGGTGGCAAGGTAGCTGCAAATTTAAGCATGAATGCTCTGGATGTGGGGGCCTGCACCTGATTACCAGATGCTTCAAGCAGATGGCCAGGGAGGAAAGAGAACACGGCTCCTAGTAGCTTCGATAGGGTTACAGAAAGCACCAACTCTTCAGAGATCAGCAATAATCTATCCCTGGCTGTGAATGTTCCAAGGCAGACTACGACTACACAGATAACTTACATGCATCCTGCTGTTTTTTCTTAGCATCTTCAAATGGAAGCAAGAGATTAACACACACACACACACACACACACACACACCTAATTTGGGTTGAAAAGCAGTTATATTGTTCAGATAAGTTAGAACACCATTAATTTACGCAGTTATAGGAACATAAGAGCCTGCTGGATCAGCCAAATGGCCCATCTAGTTCAGCATCCTGTTCTCACAGTGCCTGCAGAAAACCAGCAAGTAGGATTTGAGCACAAGAGGACACTCTCCTCCTGCGGTTTCCAGCAGCTGCTCCAGTTAGGCCTTGGATCAAGGAATATTTGCTGGGGTAAAGATGGAGTGCATTTCTAAAGTGTGGGTTGTATTCCCAAGTGGAGCTGACCCACCAGACAATCTGGAGCTCATGCTAACATTCTGGTGATTCAAAACTGCTGCCCATTAGGTGAGGAGTGAGGAATAGCATCTGGCCAGTGGAATGGATCCTTACTTCCTCCACTCCCTGTGGGCCAACTACCTGTCAAATCATCTGATGTTACAATGACCCACTAGGTGACCCGTTTTCCTTCGCCCATGTGGACCGAAATCAAACTGAGAGTTGAAATCAGACTGACAATCACCAGCAAACTTTGGGCAGAGACCCACATGTTTACCACATGTTTGGCTTGGCCAAAACAGTCTCATGGGCCAAATGGGGAAGATTGGTGGCCCTGTATAAAACCCTGTGGGATGATGGTTCTCCACCACTGCATTAGGTGATGTGATAAAAAATAATTGTTCTGGACAGCACAACCGTAAGAATAACTCTACCCCAAATTGTCAAAAGGTAATGCAAAAAATAAAAAACCCACAAACAATGAAGTTTTATCGGCCATGAGATTGCCTATATTTCTCTACAGTTCTTCTGTGCTTAGATATGATTAATAACTGCAACTCAAGTGATAAAATCAAGATAAATCATAGGGACCTGCAGTGTTAGTCGTATTTAAAGGAGGGGCACACCATGGTGGAATTACAGGAAGATGTATAAATGGATTTTATAAATTCACCCAAATCAGTGCTGTGAGGACCTAGTTCTCTGAGGCATTTTCATTGGCAAACTTTCTTCATGCAAACATCTATGGACACACATATTTGGACACAAATCCCTGACTTTCAAAAAACCTGCTGAAAGCTTTTCTATTCCGCCAGGCCTTTGCAGGCAATTAAGAATATGTATTTCCACAACGGTTAATTAATTGATGTCTATTTTGAACTTTTTCATTGTTTTGCTGTATGGCTTTATTGTGGTAAACCACTTTGTATTTTTCATGAAATAGTGGTATACAAATATTTTTTATAAATGAAATGTCTGTAACTGAATGGGGAGAGTACTGGATGATAAACAGGTCACTGGATAACGCTTTGCAACATCAGAACCTGGCATTCTCAGGCAATTTCTGGGGGTCCAGCATTTCAGAAAGGCCCACCACAACCAAGCAGCTGCCATCTCAAATTTCCCACAATGTCCCAGAACACCGGAGGCCACCATTTTAAATTTCCCACTTTGCCCTGGAGCAATTCTACTTAGGATACTCCATAACACTTTCATTACACCAGCAATACGTTTTGGCATTACTGTGATCTCATGATTTTTGTAACAATAATAAAAAGGCTTCTCCTGGATCTTTCATTCCATACTTTGCTCAAGTTGCACGGAGAAAACAATGGCTAGAAATCTCAGGATCATAGAGTTGGAAGGGACCCAAAGGGTCATCTACAACACCAACCCGAGAGAAACCTACTTCTTACTCTGGGCTTGCCTCTTCTCTGGAAGCTAATAATTACAGACACTTGGTACTAATTTTTCCTTCTGCACAAATAATTAAGGAACACCTGTGTTCTCTTTCAACCATTAGGCAAGACACGCTTTAAAGAAATCCATCATGTAAAGCTACACCTTTAAATAGAAATGTGACATATCTCCCCCTGCAAAAAAAAAAAAAAAATGTTTCAAGGGATCCATCAAGAAAATGAAGAACCAGATTTAAAAAGAAAAAAAGATACCACCTGATTCATTCCTAATGTGAGCATGCTTTACAGCGTCTGGTGCCCCTGCAGAACTTTGAAATCTGAACTAACTCTGGAGGTGATTCTTTGCCAGCCTGGGTTTCTCTGCCAGCTCTTTCACAAACGAACAGCTTGTATCTCCATGAAAACCAATGGATGGAACAAATTGTATTAAATTATGTAAAATGATACTAAAAAGCACCATCAAGTAGTTAAGGCAAAATATTTTAAAAATAAGGAGGAAATCTTGTTTAATAAATACAATGGTGCATTTTTGTTGTGGTCGAAGCAATGTATATAGATGGATGGAGAAGCGCTTTTTATTATTCGATTGCAAAAAAACCAAAAAACCGAATGGAGGATTCTTGACACCATAAGCAAGGAAATTTGATTTATCCCTTCATGGGGCAGACCAGCATATTTCTTTCATGAACCTGGCACCTGTGAATTATTTAGCTGTCCTGATACTTTAAGAAATCTCATCTCCATGAATCCAAGCATAACCCTGTGACAGTATCACATTGGTCCTCCCCATCACACCATAGGAGCTGTCAATGCAGAACCCACATCCAAAAGTCCTCCCATCTCATATTCCACCAATTCCCCCCCCCCCAAGGCAAGAGGGTTTATAAATAACTGCAATTAGCACCAGCTTTGCAATATGATTAAGTGCACTGTAGATACATCCTTATGAAATATATTGTTGTGCCTATTTGGGGATCATTCTGATAATTTCAGCTATGACTTTTAAATTGCTGTTTTTTCACATCCGGTACAATTAATCATGGAAGAAAACTATGAGTCTTTCTGCATCATGGGTGGTAGAAGAGGCAAGGGTGAAAGCTTTGGATTGCTTTATATTTTTAAATGACACCAAATTGGCAGACAGAGTGAAGTCATAATTCATTGCTTTGTTGAGATAGTGAAAACCTCTATGGTGGCCATGATGCAGAATTTTTTCGTGCTCTTGAGTAATTCAGCAGCATCCAAAACAAGTGTTAGCTGATGAAACAGTGCAGTAGCAATGGGAAGGGAGTAAATACAATTAGCTCTTCAAATACCCTGGATAAAATTTTAAGACAGGATAGCACAGTCAAAGCTGGACTTGCAAAAGCACCAAGAAGGAATTAGAGCAAATGAGGGTCTATCTGTTTGTAGTCACATTTTACCATTTTTGAAGTCTCCTGAGAAAACCATGATTTCCCATCGCCTCTCTGCTTTTGATTCCATTCTCCAAATTCTGATGTTAATGTCCCATGATCTTGCTGATGTGATAACAGCAATAAAGTGGTATTCAAACTTCAGCACATCTCCTTTGCTTTCTGCCTTCATTCTGCTTGGGTTTTTGTTAGAGAGCTTTGCTTGTGAAGCTCAGAATATCGATGGACCCCATCCACACAGTGTATACATTTTATGAAAGAAATAAAAGAAATTTTGACCGCACTAATGACATTTATTTTCAAAGTGTTCCACTTGGCAATTGTCTTGTGGTTTGAGGCAGACAAACCAAGGCAGACTTTTCTAATCTGGAAGAGTCACTATGGGACATTGGCAAATACACAGGGGGTCAGTGATGGGGCTAACCATGCTCTCATCATAAAAACCACCATCACCCTTGTCAGTTCTTGCAAACATATAGGTAGACAAGCTACCCACAAAAAACATCCTGCAAGAAAAGTTATTGTGGTTGTTTTGTGTTAATGCTATTAAGAGGGGCAGAAGCAACACCCTATTATGCTTCTAAAGAAATGTGCCAATGCTTGATTCGCATACCACCAAATTCTGACCATTTTTGACCGACAGTTTACATAAGGTCAAAAGGCAACTAGCAGGCTCCATGCCAGGATCACCTTCAGGGTACAAATGGCAGAACTCTTAACAGATCCAAACATTTGAAGATTTCGTTTCACCTGAAGCCATTCTCTGTGAGCATGCAAGGATGCAATACTCACGGGTGACTTTGCAAAGCCATTTAGACATTTCTGCTTTCTTATAGGGCAGGCAACCTAAGTTGAAGGACCACTTTTAGTCCAGGCAATGTGAACTGGGATTCCTCGCCACAGTGATTAAAACTTCTGGACTTGGGAACATCTAGTCCTGAAGCTAAGTAGGATAGTGGGTCTGACAGGAGACCACAGTGGTACCCATGTAAGATACCTCAAACATTCTCAAAGAAATATGAGATATAATGCAATCTCTGAATATAAAGAGGCAAGCTATACAGCTGTGTGCCGCTTGCCATATAAATCCCCTATATTCAGAGAGTATGCCCAGGATCCAAACAAGGTATGCCTAGCCTTTTTTAGTACATTCAACCAGAGATATGACTGCAGCTTTATTAATTGTTTGATTTCCATTCCTCCTTTCAATCCAGAAGGATTCCCCAGGGCAGCATATGTCAAATAGTGAAATATAACCTCATCACGACTTTTTTTACACCCATGGTCACAAAGCAATTCCCCTGGTCTACAAGACCCACACACACCCCCAGATTCAGTTCTCATTAGACAGAATAAGAGAATCAGAGAAGTACAGAGTTGTGAGGTACCCCCAAGGGTGATCTAGTCCAACCCCTGCAATGATGGAATCACAGCTAAGGAACCCCTGACAGATGGCCATCCAGCTTCTGTTTAAAAATCTTCAGTGAAGGAGAGTCCACCACCGACTGTCCAAGTTAGCCCAAGTTAGTCAATTCCACTTTTGAACAGCTCTTACTGCCAGAGAGCTGTTCTTCCTCATGTTTGCTGATCCATTACCTTTCATCCTATCTGTTTTCTGCCCCACAATTGCTGGCAATGGGGTGGTCTGTTGTGAGGCTGCACAGTTCTTAGTCCTCCTCAACACAGAGAGGACTGCATGATTTTTCACTGCTCAAGGGCAAGTTGAAAGAACCAGATGCTACTGAAGAGACAAGCCCACTGTTCTGTTGTAAATGTGGCTTTCCTCTTTGGCACTGCCTATAGTTGTAATGCAAATGGTATAAATGAGTATCTAGTTCCACATGTGATTCTGTCCTGTGTGAGCACATGCTTTCTGGGGCCATGTCCAAAGGATGTAAGAGTTCTCACTCTTACAGACCAACCAGAAGTGGCAGCTACAATACCCACACATGTTCAGCATAGCAATCCCACACTGGGACTAGGGGGGAATCAATGCAGCAAGCACAGGTGAAGTCTGCTTGTCTTCTTCCACTAGTAATTGAACTTTGCAGCATAATAATTTACTAGTTCACTGAGTGCTAAGTGTTAACGGGCAATGTGATGGACCCATGCAAGGACACACCTTCCTTCATTTCTCTCTGTATGTATTAAAGGTAAAGGTAAAGGACCCCTGACAGTTAAGTCCAGTCACAAATGACTCTGGGGTTGCGGTGCTCATCTCGCTTTACTGGCTGAGGGAGCCGACGTTTGTCCACAGACAGTTTTTCCGGGTCACGTGGCCAGCATGACTAATCCGCTTCTGGCAAAACCAGAGCAGCACACAGAAACGCTGTTTACCTTCCCACTGGAGTGGTACCTATTTATCTACTTGCACTTTGAGGTGCTTTCGAACTGCTAGGTTGACAGAAGCTGGGACCAAGCAATGGAAGCTAACCCCGTCGTGGGGATTCGAACTGCCGACCTTCCATAGGCAAGCCCCAGGCTCAGTGGTTTCGACCACAACGCCACCCGCGTCCCACTCAAGCCCAAAATAGGTGTGGCTCTCATGTCTTTTTTGAGGGTAAAAAGCAGGCCACAGAAGACAGGAAAGGATCTCGATGTGACTGAAAGGACTTGGTAGGAAAGTAACCATCCTGCCGACACCTCCTGCCATTTTCTCTGTTTAAATCTCTCCACCTGAAACTGCTTAAAAGGCAGCTACAACACCTCTCTCTCTCTCTCTCTCTCTCTCTCTCTCTCCCCCCCCCACCCCCACTATCTAATAGCAACTTAGGCTGCCCAGGAGCAATTTCAATTAAGAAGATGGCATAAGGGAAAGAGTTACAAGGCGCTGCCACCATGCCGTGGCCCAGATCCAATAACCCTCACAACCCACGCCTGCTTTTAATCAAATAAAGAGACACTGGAAGAGCCAATAACATAGTCCCAAATCACATCTACTTGGGCTGAGTACACACTAGCCTGTTTTCAGCACACGAATAATGCTGCGTATCTCATCCTGGAATTGTTCACGCTTGTCCTCAACATGCTGCCTCCAATCTAGATTGAGTCTATATCCTGGTGTCCACAAATGCAGGTGTGGTTAATTGATGCACATTCGAGCCCCCCTCCTTTGATGGGGTCACCTGTTCCTTTTCCTGCCTGCACATGCCCCAGGTGAATGGAGAAGGAAGTGGTGTACAACCCCTCATTCCTGTGACTGCCTGCATCTGTTTTCATATTTCCTTTTTCTTTTTCAAATGGACACACTGCAGGGTAACGCAGAATCAATCTGCAATAAGCATTTATTTCCGGAGTGGAGCCAGTTTCTCGAGAAGTGTTTTTCAGAGGCAAAGGCCATGCAATAAATCTAGACTGACAAGTTTGCCTTACCCCACATGTTCCTACTCAACTGCTTTGGTTGGCAAAATGATAAATGTGATACCCATTTGTAAGAACTCGGTCGTTTAGTTTGTCAGCACCTGCCCTTTGGAACTCCCTGCCTATTGAGATGAAATAGGCACCTCCTGCTTAGGAAGTTGAGGTGATTTTAATATATTTTAGCAATTTAACTTTTGTATGTTGTAAAGTATGGTTGTGATTTTTTTTTTTTTAATTTGACGGTTTTACCTGTTCAATATTTTTATCTCTTGAGGTGTTTGTTTGTTTTTACAATCAAGCAGTGTATCAATTATATGACATTGCATAGGGGAATTCATAGGGGATTGTAAAACCATGAATACTGAATCTCCACTGATTCTAGAATAAAATGTTGTGTGCATGCAGCCTTTGGAAACTCGTGGATGGCAATGTGAAAAACTACCACATGCCCCATCCTCAGGTCAGAGTGCATTCACAAATGGAATCACAAAATGATTCTACGATTCTGTGAGATGCATGCAAGTTGGCACAAGGATGTCTGTCTTACACACAGATCTTTGCTGTGTCCTTTGGGGTGGGCCTAATTCTTCTCCCTGCTTAGATCCAAACAGTTTACATGTCAAGACAAACATAGCCTAGCAGTAGCCAAATAAGCAAGTTGATTATTTAAGCTATATTCAGAGGCGGGGGGAGGCAGGAGGGAAGGAAGAAAGCTTTATATAACTGCGGTAGGCACTGTAAGAACCTGGAAGAGGGCAGCTTTCTTCTCTCGCTTTCTCTCTGTGTCTAAAAAAAAAGGAAGGGGGGAAGAGAAAGAAAATAGGAAGAAAAGAAAATAATGCAACATGTTGACTTTTTGTCCTTGTAAAAGTTACCATATGCTTTGGAATTCAGTATTGTGCCACATCCATTCAGAGAAACGAGACTTTAAATACAATGGATTCCTTTTCTGAGGGCTGTATTTATTAAAGGCACCTTGGAAGAAGCAGAATACAAGTGGGAGACCAGTGAAAAACCTTTTGCGGGGAGGAGAAGGGAAGAAAGAGGAAGGCAAAGCTAAACATATTTTCCATTCCTGTAACCACCATCTCCACCCTCACCTCTATACACACACAAACTCACACATTTCCAAGCATGAAACCAGAATTATGCTTAATTCCTCCCACTTCAGCTCTAAAACCATAGGGTTGTGTGTGTTGAGCTTAGGATGTAGCAACCAACTTCCATCCCTTAAATTTGCCATGCATGCGAGTATAAGAGTATTGCAGAATTAGACCATCTATTCCATCCTCCTCTTTCCCAGAATGGCCAATCAGATGCCACCCCTGCTGTAGCCCGGCAACTAGCGTTCATTGCCAGACCCCCTCTTAAGATGGATATTCCACTTGGCCATTCTAACTAAGAGCCCCTGGTAGACCTTCCCTCCACGAATGCGTAAATGTTTGAAATGTCCAAAGCCACCAACCAGCCTCTTCCTGGCTTCGAGCCACACACTTAGCAGGTTCCAGTACTCAAGGGGTCTACAGCTTTGTTCCTGGCTGGCAGATCAGAGTAGCCTGATTTACTGCTTGGCATATAATAATAGGCCTTCTGGAAGATGACATCATTATGTTTATTAGTTATACTGGCCCTCACTTTGAGTTGAGCTCTTGCCTTCTTGCTCCTTATTAAGGCTTTGTCTGGCTTTCTCTAGGAAGGATCCTGAGCTTCTTAACTCTACTTGAAGGAGGGCACTAGACCTCCACCACAGAAGATTAGGCATTGTTATCCAAAATATAGGGCTAATTCCTTCTGTTTTGTGACTTCCTTTGTTCCAATAATTATTCTACCTCATTTGTCTAATACTCCATGGAAGTTGGATTCCTTGGAATGCTATGCTTTCCCCCAAATGACCTTAAAAAAACAAAAACAAAAATCTTTCCTTTCCCAAATCAAAATAGACTAGAAAATGCTGCCCTTGTTCTGAAAACAAAGTTGTCATATTTCAGAAGGGAAGTATCTTTTCCAGCCCTGCCTGGATATGTTGTTAATTGAAAATGGGCTCTTCTGTTATTTGTGAGAGAAAAGAAAAGAAAAGAAAAGAAAAGAAAAGAAAAGAGTAAGTTTGTGTGTGCATGAGAAGAGAAATTCAGAAAAGTGACTCACAACACAACAAGGGCTGTTTTGTTTCCTCTTCCCTGCAATATTTGGTTGCAGAAATTAAAGGTTCTGCCTCACAAAGGCCTGTCCTGCATTTTTTTTTTAAAAAAAGAATATTACTTAAGCAATAGTACTACAAAGCAAGCATCCAGGTGGTACACAATCCCCCCGCCAAAAAAATAAATCTGACTCTCACTCAGGAAACTGGGTTTGCATATTATATATGATTCAAAAAGAATAATTAAAGCCCTACATGGACACACATCTGCCTGAGGGCAGACCTTTTATGTTGTTCTGCATTCTGCATGTCACTCAAAAGATACGCAACCGAGAAATGATGTTGAACTAAAATAAGGCAAGGACGCCTTGACTAAAAAAAAATTATACCCTGTCCAATTTGCTGACACCCCTTTAGACGCCTCCCTGTGACAGCTGGATGTGCAATGGTTGTTTGGCATGTAGGTGACATTCAGGCTAGTGCAAAGCCATGTGCTGCAATCATATAGCGAATTGGGAGAAATGCTACTTTTGGGGGAGAAGGGGAAGGGTACAGAGAGATTTTTTTAAAGCCCTTTGCATTCTTCAGTGGAATCTCCCCAACTCTCTCCTTTGAGATACACGCAGGGGGCAATTTCTATGATTCCAGAAATATTTTCTTCTGCTTCTTTAAAGCCCTAAATGGCCTCAGCCCAGTATACCTGAAGGAGCACCTTCCCCCCCCCCATCATTCAGCCCGAACACTGAGGTCCTCCTCCAAGGGTCTTCTGCTAGTTCTGCTAGCGAGGTTACAGAAAACCAGGCAGAGGGGCTTCTCAGTAGTGGCACCCTCTATGTGGAACACCTTCCCTTCAGATGTCAAAGAAATAAACAAATATTTGACTTTTAGAAGACATCTGAAGGCAGCCATGTATTGGGATTTTTTTTTAATGTTTTCTGTTTTAGTATGTTTTGTGAGCCGCTCAGAGTGGCTGGGGAAACCCAGCCAGATGGGCGGGGTATAAATAATAAAATAATTCTTCTTCTTCTTCTTCTTCTTCTTCTTCTTCTTCTTCTTCTTCTTCTTCTTCTTCTTCTCTGATGCTGATTTTGTGGCCCTTAAAATTCCTGAATTAATAGGACACGGGTGGTGCTGTGGTCTAAACCACAGAGCCTAGGACTTGCCGATCAGAAGGTCGGCGGTTCGAATCCCTGTAACAGGGTGAGTTCCTGTTGTTCGGTCCCAGCTCCTGCCCATCTAGCAGTTCAAAAGCAAGCCAAAGTGCAAGTAGATAAATAGGTACCGCTCCGGTGGGAAGGTGAACGGCATTTCCATGTGCTGCTCTGGCTTACCAGAAGCGGCTTTGTCATGCTGGCCACATGACCCAGAAGCTGTACGCCAGCTTCCTCGGCCAGTAAAGCAAGATGAGCGCCGCAACCCCAGAGTCATCTGCAACTGGACTTAATGGTCAGGGGTCCCTTTACCTTTACATTTTAGAATAGGACTGCAAATAGATACAAATGCCACTGGATGCATTCCTGTTAACAAGGCACAGACAGTTTGCTGTAGGAACTACCAGTGGATGAACCATTACTGCTGTAAATTTGAATATGAACCAGTGATGATCAGGTGATAAATTGTTGCTGGTGTTAGCATATTGCTGTTTCCCATGAGGTGTTTGAAAGAGTGTAGGCAGGACTGTCTCCAGGTTGGAAGGGACCCCAGCAAGCTTTTAAGAGTTCCTTCTTCTCCAAGGTTTTCAATGAACTGTGTTTATGCTATTTTTGCAATTTTGGGGGTTGTTTTTATTGACTTATCTCCTACTTCTGTCTTTTGTTTCGAGTTCAATTTGTTTTACTGATATATTTTACTGCTGTGAGCCACTTCAGATCCATTTTGATTGGAAATGTGGTATGGAAAAATGATGTCAGGCCCCATCTGCACTTTGCACTATCTTACCATTTAAAGTATCCTGGTAAGTGTAGTTTGTTAAAAGTGCTGAGAGTTGTTAGGAGACCCCCCCCCCCTATTCCCCTCATAGAGCTACAATTCCTAGAGTGGTTTAGCAATCAATCCCTCTTCCCAGAGAACTCTGGGTACTGTAGCTCTGTGAAGAGAATAGGGGTCTCCTTACAACTCTCAGCATTCTTAAAAACTACAGTTCCCATGATACTATGCTTTGAATGTGTAGTGTGAAGGGGGCCGCAATTGTGGCAGCCACTCTCAAGAATGCCTTGCCTCAGGAGATTTGTACAACCCCTTCTCTGATGATATTTCAACACTTCCTGAAAACTTTGTTGGGGTGCAATGGAGGGGGGTGCATGTTAGCTTAACTTCACTGATTCTCCTCTTTAGATTGCATCATTTTATTTATATTTTATCTGCCACTTTTAAGTTTGTTTTGGGTGCTTTTTAAAAAACTGAGTGGGGCAGTCTTCAATTAAACTCTTGGAATAGAAAATATTTTTTAAAAATAAAAATCTAGTAAGATTTGCAAGGGCCACCTGAATATCTGGTAGGCCAGAGAAAGCAGAGGCCCTATATACTCCTATAACATGAGGGTGGGGGACTTGTGTCCCTCCAGATGTTGGTAGTCACCAGTTTTATTTATTTACTGCATTTCTATCCCACATTTTTCTCCAAGGATCTCAAGGTGGTAGACATGATTCTCCCCCTCCTCATTTAATCGCCACAACAACCCTGTGAGGTAGGTTAGGCTGAGATCGAGTGCCTGGCCCCATGTCACTTCATGACCGAGTGAGGGATTTGAACCCTGGTCTCCAAGGTCCTAGTCTGATACTGACTCTCAGTCAGCTTTGCTAATAGCCAGTGGGGATGGGAGTTGTAATTCAGCAGCATCTGGAGGGCCGAAGTTTCTCCATCCCTGATATACAGTAAAACCATCTGAGTTAAGGCTGCTGCTTTGGTCTACAGCAGCTTGCTGAGGTTCTTTTGCTGTCTCTTCTCAAATCTTGCCACCCAATATAACTCTGGCTTACTCAGCAGGACCTGAATCCAGCAGTATTTCTAAAGCAAATAAATAAAAAGTAGTGCCATGTTTGAGGAAGGAAAGACATTCCTAAAATGACTGCTTGGGCAGACAGAAGAATGTGCTGCCCCATCAGCCTCCATCTCCTCCTCATGCCTTGCTGACCTCACCATTTCAGTAAACTGTGATCTATTCCAGATCAAAACCCTCGATCGTCCGTTCAAAGGGCTTTTCCTAATTTGACAAAAAGGGTGTAATCAATATATTTATCTTCCTATTTGCTTGGGAATAAGATTTCCTGTGAAGCATTTGATAGATGACTCTTGGTAATGAAAGAATAATATGCCTGACCTCCCTATTACACATGGAGATGTTTAAGTGTTAAACATCAATGTGTAATGGTGTATTAACAGGAGACAATTCTAGGGGTAACGCTTAACTGGCAGGAGAGGATAAGAGGTTATCATGTACTTCAGGGCTTCCCAAACTTCTGACAGCTGAGTCATAGGGTTTTTCCTCTTCCCTAAATTAAAACAGAAGGTGCGCACCTCACTCTTGGCTGAATTCCTACTTCACCTTTCCATGTCAAACTGTCCAAGAAAGCATGCATAAAAGAACCAGTATCTTGTACCAAGACTATAGTTTGTAGTCCATGCCAAAGCTGAAGCAGGAACGGGAGTTTGAGCAGAAAGGTGTGAGTTCAAGTTGAGGAACAGGACCATGGACAGCTCCACATAGAGGCAGGGGACATCTGACTAGATGCCACCACCCAAGCAGAACAAGCTCTGACAACAGTTTGGAGCTCAATGCAGTCTAGTCAGGGTGGCTGGCTCCTCCCCACCCCCACCTCATTGGGGAAACTGCCTGAGTTTTAGAGGGGACTTTCCCAATTTTGCAGGTATGGATTCCAGGAGTGTTGGAGTGATGTTTTGGTTCTACTGCTATTCAGAAATGGACTCAATGGAATCAGAAAAAGAGAGCAGAGAATTCTCCCCAGGCCATGGAAAAGGTGACAGAGCTGGTTCTTGTGGTTATCATAGCACAGCTGAGGAACAATTCTTCCTCCAACCTGCCTCTTCCTTGAGTCTTCCGCCTCATTTCCAGATTGGGTGTAACAGTATTAATTACCTAGGTCCAGAAGAGAGCACCGCATACAGTTGGGCATGAATTGCTGTTCCGAGGATGCCTCCTGAATAGAGGTGGTGGCAGTTTTTGACCAAGCTCTGAGACACACCACAGCAGTGGGGGAACACTTTAGGTATCTTGGGCCAATGGTAACTACAGCACCCAAAGAATTTGGGAGAAAGACATGCAGGGATTGAGCTGACAGTAAAGTGTGGGTAATGGCATCATCGATCCATTGCATATGTGTGTGGGACATGATGTAAAGAGGCATATCCAATTTTCTTGTTAGATAACTCTGACTCTGATTGCTACTCGGTCAGATCCAGAATGTAAAAATATGACTGACATGCAGTCTTCACCCTTTCTAAGAACTACCAAGTGATTCACTGCCACTGTATGTCTAAGTTTCCAACTATGTCTTACTGAGAGTAGGCCCATTGAAATGAATGCACTCTCAATAGGACTAACATTGGATGCCACCTTTAATCTTCATTGAAAATCAGTGGGGACAAGTGTTGTAAACATGTTGTAGATTTGTGGTTTATAATGGTGCTGATAATCTGCCCTTATGTTTTTTTGATGTAGCACCTCGTAAGAGACAAGGGTGACAGCTTCTATGCAAGACAATGAGTGCAGCAGGCATGGATAGCATTAAAGATATCATAACTCTCCCAAAATTATGCAACTTACATTTTTATGATGCTTGAATATGCATTTTCTCAATAGAATAGTAAGCTTGAGTATATTTCTCAAAAGGTCTTGAAAGGGACAAGACCTCCACTGTACTGTCAGTCTTCAGAGAGACTAGATCTGAAATCCATGAAATGTTACAAGGCCAAGAGGTGAGTGGATCCATACAAGGAATGTTATGAACTGCCAAAAGTGTCTCCTAGTCCTTACCTTATATGTAACTATATAACTATATATATGTATACATGATAAAATGCCACACCATAGCATTCCTTTGGAATTATTGACATGGGTATGACATAGATGATAACCAATCAAAAAAGCAATTCCCTAAACATTGTTATTAAACAGTGGGGTAATTGCTTTAAGTACTAGAGGAATGTCAGGGTCGTGTAGAAACTGTGTTGGTGTCATCCTTTCTGATCTGACACTCTGTGGATCAATGACACTGGACATATTTATTCTGAAATGTGAGCTGTGTCACCAATCTAGAAATTAATCCCTCCCTGCACAGATTGCCCCACATTTATAAAGAAATAATTTCAGAATTCATTCCATTCACTAAGTATGCTGAAATGCGACCGTCAAAGCTCTTTACACATAAAAGTATGGAAGTAATTAGGGATTATGTGGTAAGTGTACAAACATAGTTTATATTACTGGGTATTAGAAAGGACCCCTTTTATTGCTGCCTTTGTCAATTTGACAGAGCAAAGGGTTTTAATGTACTGTAATAAGAAATGTAAGAGGGGGCAAAGGACAGCTGGGATGTGATGCCTGAGCGGCCCGGAGGTCTCCTTACTCCTCCGCAGTCTTGTGCTCTATGCTTATTCTCTGGTCATATACATTTTAACTGAGTTAATAGCAATCCAACGAGGGAAACACTCCTTCAGATGTCTGCTGTCAAATTGTCAGCAGAGTTCAAAGCAAGGCCAAAACTAGGGCAGATCTGTATGCTATGATCATATTTAAAAGACAGCACAGTCTATGGTGAATATTAAAGATGCACTTGTACAATAAAATGAGTTGCAAATGGTTCCTTAAGATTTTTTCAGACAGTGCGACTCAAAACTAAGCAAATCCTGGGTGTGTGGCTTTGAACCCATACTGAAATATGCAATGCCCATCCCAAATGTGGTAGAGTTAGCATGGTCCAATGGAAGAAGAGGTATACCCAACATTATCTCTCCACTAGTGCAATTGCAGAAGCAGATGGGTGGATTTTAATGTTGCACAACAGGGAATTAAATGCAATAGTTCTGCTACACTAGACTTGTTGCACCATGGACTGATCAATGTATTTCACAGCAAAGTTACTAGCAACTTGCTTATGTCTTCCCTTGTGCAACCACATTCCAATGGTGCAAAAAGCATTTCAGCAGCAGAAGAAGTTCACGGCTAAGTGACTTAAATGTAGAGCTACATTGGATAAAATCCAGAAAGCAGTCCAAGGTATGGTTATAGGTAGGGTTAAGCTACAGGAGGTACAGTGGTACCTGAGGTTTCATACGCTTCAGTTTACATACTCGGCTAACCCAGAAATAACACTTCAGGTTAAGAACTTTGCTTCAGGATAAGAACAGAAATCGTGCTCTGGCGGCGCAGCAGCAGCGGGAGGCCCCATTAGCTAAAGTGGTGCTTCAGGTTAAGAACAGTTTCAGGTTAAGAACGGACCTCCAGAATGAATTAAGTTCTTAACCTGAGGTACCACTGTATAGTTTGAGGGTCTCTAAGCATACCCCACAAATTGCCATTGTGGTTTCCCACACATACACACAAGCACTGCAACACTGCTGGCCTACCACTTTGCTTGTGCATCTTTGGATATATTTGCACTAAGATGCAGATGAATTTTCATGAGCATTAAAAAAAAAAACACCCCTGCAATTTAATGTAGAAATGTGCAGAGCTGAAATTAAGTTTGGAAAAACAGGAAACTGAAAGACACCTAAATTGACAGATTTGCCCATCCTTAACAGTAGATTACTGCAGAAACAGGATGGAACAAACTTTGATAAGCAAAGACCTGCAAAAGTAACACTGAATAGAAATGTGCTGATTCAACCATCCCTAGTGGGAAGGGGCTCTTTCGGTTGGGTTTGGAGATACAAATCCCCAAATAAAAGTCTACAGACTTATTTTTTAAAGTGAGAGACACAAATACAAATACTAGTCCCTGGACACAGAGCAAGTATTGACAGAAAGGGCAAAGAGGGGAGGAAACAGTTTCTGAAAGCAGTTGCAGAGTGGGGAAAATAACTGAAGCATTAGGGATGTGAGCAAATGGTGGGAATTAGAATGTGCCACAGTTAATGTGCTGCTGACTTATCCCTGAAATATGCAGGATACAATAAAATGTTTCATGTTCAATTAAGCCCTTCTCCCGCCTACTTGAAATGGTTACTGCCATTCGTTGTCTCTGGCTTTTGTGGCACTGGTTGAAAATGCAGTCATGTCAGAAATGGTTGAAAGGAAAATACCACATCTCCTTGGGATAACTGTTCAATACCTTACTTAAATACACATTTTGTGGTGAAGGAAAACATTTCCTGCAACAACATCTGTATTGCTGTGCAGATGTTATTTTTCCAGGGATAACACCACTCAAAAAGCCGGTTGCATTTAGTAGGCCAGGTGTGCTAAATTGGGCCTTTGAAATTTGCCCTCTACCCTATCCTATAAAAAGCATTATTCAGAATGGTGGTTTGCAAAACCCACTAACGAAGATAATAAGACAATAAAATAAAAATTAGTAACCATCAATCACACATTTTTCAAAATCCAATTAATACTATTCAACAAAATTAATGAATTTGATCTAGTGTTGCCAGCTTTTCAAAGTCTGATACTGTAGTCATTTACACCTCACGTGCCCCAGTCTTGCACCCTTGCCTCTTACTGTTCCCCAGGATAATCCCACCCCTCCCAGAGGGCAGAACCACCCACTCTGGGAACCACTGTTCTAGACTCTCGATGAACATCAAGGTTATGGAAAGTGTATCATGGGCTGTGCTTGATTCCTGCCATCCTAATATCTATTATGGCTGTGTGTGTGTGTGCGTGAAACCTGCCAAAATGGCAGGAGAGGAGAGTGTTGTTGTTCTTGGGTCCTGCTTGTGGGCTCCCCACAGGCATCTGTTTGCCCACTGTAAGACCAGGGGCCAGATATGCCACTGGCCTAATCCAGTAAGCTCTTAGGTTCTTAAGGGTCATGCTGAGGTGCCATCCGAAAGGATGAATGGCAAAGAGTGGCACTATGTGTATGGGGCAAGAAGGTTGATATGTGAACAGTAGAGTTATGGTTAGAGAACGCTAGAAAGCTCAATACACATATGCATCAAACACCATAAACCATGGTACTGGGCTTGGCCTTCAGATTATATCCAAACTGTCTTGTGATGTAAACGCTAGAGTAGCTGAGTTTTTGAGCACAATTTATCCTTAACAGGCAGTCCAGTCTTATCTTTGCCAACAACTGGGAACCACAAAGGCATTATCAGTACCAAAAGTCTCTGTTTTATTCAATGCTGATGATTCCACCAGCCTTCAAAAGGAAAAAAAAATCCCAATACCTATTAGCACACTGTGCACTTCCGCAGTTTCTCAAACTCTGAGAATTCACCATTCCAATCATTCAAAGGTAGAATGTGAAACTTTTTGATGGACCGATTACAATTAGAGGCACATGGAGGAACAGTGATAAGAACATGAGAAGAGCCTGCTGGATCAGGCTAATGGCCCATCTAGTCCAGCATCCTGTTCTCACAGTAGCCTGTGGAAAACCTGCAACCTGGATTTGAGCACAAGAGCCCTCTCTCCTCCTACAGTTTCAGCAACTGGTATTCAGAAACATTGCTTCCTCCAACTGTGGAGGCAGAGCATAGCCATAATGGCTAGTCTTCTCCTCTGTGGGTGGTCATTGCTGCCTCCTGTGGGAGCGAGTACCGTAGCTTAACTACACATTGCATGAATAAATATTTTCTGTCCTGAATCTTCCATCATTCAGCTTTACTGGGTGTTCACAAATTCTAGTGTTAGGTATTGGGGGGTGGCGGCACTAGGGCACTGTAGCCCCAAACCAGAGAAACCTTCATTGTCTGTTGTGACTAGGAAAAACTGTGCAACAGCTCTATAACCACCCTGCAGTCTTTAACGGCTTCATCAGACATTTTCCCCAGTCAAAATATTGTCCCTGTGCATCTGTGTTCACCCTTCTAATTTCATTTCATAATACAATTACTTTACAGCTAGTGACTGGCACAGAATGAAGATAAGAAGTAAATAAAAACTAACCAATGTTTTTTTTTTTTCCTTTTAAAAAAAATCTAGCAATGTTGACAGTCTGAAATCTGAAACTTCTAATATTTTGACTGTGCACAAGGATGTTCAGAACAAGGGCTTCTGTTAGTTATTACAAGGAGGCAAAGCTTGTAGCCACAAAAGGGGGCTTGGGAATCCTCTGAAATCTCTGCTGATAGTAGCCCCCTCCTCTCACAGAACTACAATTCCCAGAGTTCCCTGGGAAGAGGGGCAGATTGTTAAACCAGTGTTTTTCAACCACTGTTCCGCGGCACACTAGTTGTTGCCTGGTGTGCCGTGGGAAAAATTGTGTTTATTTGATTCCTATTCAAGAGAATTACTTTATATATAGTCAATATAGGCACAGAGTTAATTTTTTTTAACATTTTCTAATGGTGGTGTGCCTCGTGATTTTTTTCATAAAACAAGTGTGCCCTTGCCCAAAAAAGGTTGAAAAACACTGTGTTAAACTACTCCGGTAGTTGTAGCTCTGTGAGGGAACTGGGTTGTGTGTGTTGCTCCTAATGTCTCTAAGCTCCCTTAACTAAATGCATTTCCCATGATTCATTGGGGGAAGCCACGGCTGTTAAAGTGGTATTTATTCATTTACTGGAAAAAATGTATATACTGCTTGATCATAAGAAATCCTCTAAGCGGTTTACAAGTTATAATAGTGCTTTAAATGTATGGTGTGATGTGGCTTTGGAGTCTCACAGATTCCCAGGCAGTCTCCTGCCAGGTCATATCACGGATATTCAGGCCGAAGAGAGGCAGTGGGAGAAGCTGGTACAAATTTATGGGGCTTTGTGGTCCAGATGGAGGCCCAGGGCCCAAATACCTTGCATATGTATTGTCTTTCTTGGAAGTATCATTATTTGTCTATTGTTTTTGACATCCACTGTAAAACTGCTTGCAAACTTGTGGTGTAAACTGAACATTTCCGAGTATTTCCAGCTCTCTATGAAGATTCGCTTCTGTGTTTTGACAGTATGACAATGCAGCCTCACCTTATTATATACAGTCGTCTTTGTATGTTTTCATAAATGAACCCCATGTGAATACAACAACTCTGTGTGGTACACATTGTGTTGTGTTGCGCACACAGGTTTAACATGTGGGTGCTTATATTATTGTTATTAGTCATTAGTTTCTCCATATTCTCAACAGGTATTTATATTATCATATTTATTATTAACCTAAAAATGAGATCACATATTAATTTATATCTTTTAGCCAGTCCACTCTTGCTGGGAGACACCAGAAATGTTTTTCACTAGATCACAAACCCACTCTTGGCAACCCTGCACATCTTCAGAGGACCAAACTAGATGTCACATTAATTGTAGAATCCAGGATTTATTCTTATTCCTGTGGTTGTGGTGGTTGTTCAAGTGTACTTATCAGGCACGTGACGGGGAAAGTTCCTGGCGAGGGGATTAGCATTACACATTTTTGCAAATTCCCCCTTGCTATTTTTCAATTGCATAATTTGCACACCGTTTTCCATGTGAAGTTTAAGCCGTTCAGTAGAGTCTTGCGATCACTGCATATTATGGTCAGCTATATCTTAACACTTGTAACTCTTAGTGGACAAGTCTTCCGTTTGGATCTTATTGCTTGGAGCAAAGGGAGTTTAGGAAAAATCCACAGGGACTGGACGGAGCAACAGAAAGGCACACTAAAAAGAAGGCCACCAACAGGGGGTTGTATCTAATGTTGGCCTTACTCAAGGCAGGCCTACTGAAATTCATGGACATGAGTCCAACTAAATATTAAAATGGCAAAACTGCCAGAGAGTGGAGGGGACTCTAGTCCATTAGAGGTTGTTTAGCAGCGATTGGTGGCCATCCGTCAGGGATTCTTCAGCTGTGGTTCCTGAACTGCAGAGAGTTGGACTAGATAACCCTTGGGGTCCCTTCCAACCCCACAATCCTATAATTCTATGACTAACTTAAGTGTCTTAATTTCCATTAGTCTACTCTGAGCAGAAATTAGCTGGCTACAACCCAGGGATACAAGTCACACTGGAAGGGGAATGAAAAGCCAATTTGAAAGATAAAGGATTGCAGGTAAAGATAAAACTGGGGGGAAATGCCTTAAATGGAAACACCCCACTGTTTTCGTTTCATGCAGTAGTTTGATGCTGGCATCTAATTATTCATTGCAGCGTTTTATCTCCACTATTATAGTATCACTTGTTTTGAGTGGTGGGGTTGGGTTTTTTTTGGGGGGGGCATGTCTTTTATTAACGATTTCAACACCTACCGGTATTTTTAAAGAGCTAAATGAGTTCTCTCTGTGTTTTTTGGAAAGCAATCCATTGAAATGGTTATGGTAGCGATGATTTTTATTTTATTTTTTTAAACCCAGCATAGTCAGCTCTACCAGTGTAAAATGCATACAGAAAGAAGGAGGGAGGGAAGGAGAGAGAAAGAGGAAACCACCCCACACAAAAGTACTAGCCACTTGAATACCTTGGAAGAAAGGTAAGATATAAAAATGATAAAAACATAGGAATAATAAATACATATTTTTAAAATATCACTTGTCACCATGAGGGATAAAAGAGGCGTGGTTATTTTGCATGTCAACACTATCAGAAATTTAAATTTAGAATTTATTCTATGCACTTTCAAGAAGCCATAATTTCTTTATAAGATACTTTTGTTTGGCCATTTGGAATTTTTTTCAACAAAAAATAATGGGTGAGTGTAATGAATGTCCAAAATATCCTTATTTTCACTTCCATAGAATGCATTATGGCATAAAGGAAAAAAGGCTGATTATATTCCCAACTGCATGGAATCTTTTTGCCCAGGCTTAACTGACCCATCAGACTGGACCTTGTTTTATGGGCATGAATCCCTGTTGTTGCTATTGGTTTTAGATTGTATTTTTTGCTTTAATGGCTATCAGGTAGTATCCAGCTATGTTCCACTCACGTGTTGTCATCAGTGGATGAAGCTAAGTTCATTGCATTCATTGATTTCAGGGAGTCCTGACTAGAACTATCATTGGATATAGCTCAAGGGTATGTGTGTGTGTGTGTGTGTGTGTGTGTAGTATGTAATGTAACTGTTTCAGGATTTATTGAAATATTAAGCCATTTAGACCTGCTTATAAATAAATGAGCAAAAATTGTCTGACTCTGTTTTGTCTTTCCACCATCTTCTGACCTCAAAAGGCAAATATCCCTGGCATGGGCTGTCACTATTGACACCTCTTGTGTCGGGAAGTGCTCTCCCACCAAGAACTGACGAGGTTTTAACACATCAGACTACAACTTAATCATACACAGACATGATGGTAGACTGGGAGAATGCCATTGTTATCCTTGCATCCCATGGAAGAGGGATTCTGTCGGAAAGGGGAATAAAAGCATGGCCTCTGATGGCGATGGGATCACTCCAGTGCTAGCCTCCCATCTATTTTATCACATTGTTTATTCACCAGGCAGAAAAGCCAATTCACAGCAGTGTACCCAACTGCAACTAAAACTCTAGCCAAATGCCAGACATTTTCACACCCAAATGAAGCTGGCAAGTTGCCTAAAATGCACTGGGTTTCACTCTGAATGCAAAAATATTTCACATGGCCCTGAAGTATGCCTAGTCGTCTTTATCTGAACAAGAAGAAAAAGACCTAGGAGTTTTAAATGCCAGTCTCCTGAAATATTTGCTCTGCAGTCAAACAAGAAGAGCAATCGATGTTTTAAAATAGGCGTTCAAAGAACAGACGCCTTTAGTTTATGAAAAATGTGTTTCACTCATTAGATTACAGAGAGAGCATATTATAATCTTGTTGACCTTATGAATGGTCATAATAGGAAGATGAATTATGGAAATGTTTTATCCGCCTTCCACATGTGCAAAAGAACCCATTTGATATGGTTGCAATGGGGCAGGAAATTGTGCTTTTGAACATGTGGTAACTGCAGATCAAGAGGGTGATCAGAGGGTATGAATTAGAGTCTGTGCTTTCTGATCTTCCACCATGGAGCATTCAGCTAATCAGCATCTTCACACTGTGTTTTGCAACCCAGTCCTAATTATTTCAGGGCACACCAACAAATGTTTGGAAACAACCGCGCATTAGTGTTTGAGGCTTCCTCTGCACCACATATTTAAAGCAGTAGCATGCCTCTTAAAATGGCCGTAGGTTTCCTCCAAGAATCCTGGGTGCTGAGAATTGTTAGGAAGCCTCCCTTACCCTCACGCAGCTACAATGCCTAGAGTTCTTGGAAATCCCTCTTGGAAAGAGGGATTGACTGTAAAACCTCTTTAGGAATTGTAGCTCTGTGAGAGGAAGGGGTGGTGGTCTCCTAACAACTCTCAGCACCCTTAACAAGCTCTTAGATAGAAGCCATGACTGTTTAAAGTAGTATAAAATTGATTTCAATGTACATTGCAGATGGGACCACAATGGAGTACAATGGTACCTCAGGTTACATACGCTTCAGGTTACATATGCTTCAGGTTACATACTCCGCTAACCCAGAAATAACGCTTCAGGTTAAGAACTTTGGTTCAGGATAAGAACAGAAATCGTGCTCTGGCGGCGCAGCGGCAGCGGGAGGTCCCATTAGCTAAAGTGGTGCTTCAGGTTAAGAACAGTTTCAGGTTAAGAACGGACCTCTGGAACGAATTAAGTTCTTAACCCGAGGTACCACTGTATCTTATAACTATAATATTAAGGATGTCCAAATTTTCAATGGAGAAGTGTTGGAGGGTATGGAATAGGATGTCCCTGTTTTAATTGGAGGAATGTTGGAGGGTATGAGCTTTTCTTACAGTAGCCTTATTTCAACACGGTAAAACACATTACTGTAAATCTTCAGATTTGGGGGCTCTAAGATGTTTACTGAATGTCAATGTCCTGAAAATTGCTTCCGGTGCCCCCAGTGTTAAGCCAATATCAGCCAATTTCCACTAAGCATTAATATCCATAGAGAAGCAGTTTGATGGAAATATTTATAATTAGCTAATTTCGTAAGACAGAAAAGGCAAGACAAATATTCTTTGTTAATATTTATAGGTTCTTTTAAAAAAAAAAAATATTTTGTCCTTGTGTGATTTCCAGAATCCATTCCCTAGGCACCACCATTTTAACATGTGATTAAAGTGATGTAAATTCCCTGCCTTGTTTCCACATTAAAATAAGAGGCAGAATCCTGATGATAGATTTAATTTATGCCTTGCTCACCATCTTTTGAATTCAAGTTTAACAAAGCACAACAGAACAATTGTGAATGTTCAATTTTAATGGAGAATTGTTTTAAAGATCAGGATATGACTCTATATTACTTCTCAAACTTAGTAATAAACTGTCACTGTTAAAAGAGGATCCTGAATGAAAAGCTGAAATTAAATGGTACAATTTGGAATTTGGCAGAGTCATTCTAATAGCACGGGCTTTCCCCCTCATTTCCCTCTGCTTCAGGTTTATGTACTCAGGTGACTGGAAAGGTAGTGTCTGCATAGTTAGCCCTCCCTGGACTGCACTTCTTCATAGTGAAATTCAGGGGTGCCATAATTGAATGCTCTCCCATCTTACATGTTTTGAATTTGCAAGTGTGGCTGTCATTGCAGCAGCATATGGATCAATAATAAAGAAGAGTGCTTCTGTGGCTGGGCTACATATATTGAGTTCAACACTAAATGCCCACAACAGCCTCTCTCACTTCTGGGATGTGGGGAGGAGGGCTCCTGGGTGAGAGGATATGATTTGAGGTGTGCCCAAGCTGGCATGTCTCATTTTGAGAATTTTAAGCTAGCAGCAGGGGAATTCTGGACCTCCAAATGTTGTTGGATTCCAACTCCCATATGCCCCCAACCCAGTCAGCAAGGGCAAATAGAGATGGTGGGAGCTCCTCACATTACTTGGCTGAGGAACTACATTGCAGCATTCGGAAAAGGGGCTGTTTTCAGTTCAAAGCAGTGTTTTGCAAAGTGTGAATTTGGTTGGGCTCACCTTTAAGTGCAAAATGAATTGAATTCATCCCTCACTCCCAGGTAAGTGTGTAGAGGACTACAGCATAAGTGCATAACAAGTTTCATTCCTTCAACTGGAAGCATAAAAGTAAGTATTGCTAAAAATGTGTGTTTGTGTGAAATGCACTGATTCTTGCTTAGAAAGGTTTTGTGGGTTTTTTGGGGTGGGGGTGGGGGTGGGGGAGAACTAAGAAGGAATTGTTCCCTTTCTGGCATACGAGGATTTCAACCTCCCTAAACCTGTAAAAAAGCATTTGAAGAATACAGATCCTCCAAGTTCTTGATCCAATTTTAATGGAAAACTTTTCTCAAAAGCATCCCACGGGGAACACACACTCACTGTTAGTGCATTTCAGGGGGGGGGGGACCCAGTTCAAACTCATATGAGCTACACAAGTATAATTTACTACTCCTTCTGAGTTTTGTTTTGACTAGATGCAGATTGATGATTAAAGTGGTAAACAGTAACATTTTTATAAAATGGCTGACTCTGCCAATGGCAACAGAAAAGAGTGTGTGCTGAAATAGCTATGCCATTATTGTGACTACATTCAAGGCTGTCAGCAAAGAATATAAGCACTTGACAAGGTGTTATCTAATTGTGTTTTTTAAAAGCCACAATACATACATCTTTTAACATGTCACTTTAAGCAGCGAGATAATTTCTTTTATTAAAATGTACAAAGGGGGTAAAAATGAAAGCCTTGCATCTTCCTTGTTCATTTTTTCCCATTGCTCTGCCCTTTCGCTATCATTTGGTGGAGTGGATTTGCTCTTTAGTCAAATTGGCCTTTATTTAAATGCTTGCCCAAAATAGCTCTACAACATTAGGTGTGTATAGAGAAGGAACAGTGTGTCCCACAGAAATTTCTGACTCGGTCCTGGTGGGAATTTGCTGCTCGAAAGAGAAAGCTAATAATAAAATCCTTCTGACACACAGAGTTATTGAAACAAAATGTGGCTTTGTGGAAAAGAGCTTTTATTCCATTTGTTGGGGTTTCTCCACCCTCGTCTTCTTCTAAGGGAAAAAAAACGATTAAGAAACTGACAATTGTGTGGGATGGGCTTACACAAATATATGTCAGCCTGATGGTCACTGAGTCATGAAGGCTGCGCCATGGCAAGGATGGAATGGTCATGGAAAACAGTATCGGTAAGTTATGCGGGGGCAGCCGAATTGGGGAGAAAGCCGGCCAGCGGTAAGGAACGATAATGCGCGAGCATCCCTAATGAAAGCTGAAGCTAAAAAGATGCTTAATGTTGCCTTTAAAAGTGAGGAAATTGAAGATGTCACAACGAAAGATAAATGTGGCTGATGTGTCCTTGTCTTTGACTATCACAATGCCATCTTTGAAATGTGAAAGAGGGAAGAAAAGCAAATTAGCCGTTTGGAGGCTATTCTTAGAGCCTGTGTTTTATTGTGATCTCTGAGGCCAGCCAAGAGTGACTTTTTAATGGCAACCTCTGCACGTGTTGTGATGTGGTTCTTGCGTTGCTTTCGTTATCTACTACTGCTAAGCGGTTTTGCTGGTTAATAACAGTGGCATTCATTCTCCAGCAAGAGGTCCGTAGGTGGCATCAAAGGGGGTGGGTGGGCAAGAGGGAGCAAGTGTCACTCCCCAGGCAAGTAGTTTGTCTTTATTATAAGCAATATCTGTCTGTCTGTCTGTCTGTCTGTCTGTCTGTCTGTCTGGCTCTCTCTCTCTCTCTCTCTCTCTCTCTCTCTCTCTCTCTCACACACACACACACACACACACACACACACAGTTCCCCATTGGCTCACTTTCATCTACCTGTAACAGAACTAAGATGAGGAAGAGAACTAAGGAGCTGGAAGGTGATGGATAGGTTTCCTTCCCTGACACTCAGCTCTTCCCTTTTCAGTCCCACTCCACATGCAGTCCTCCATCCCAACAATCTGTCATTGGCTCTTACATATTTTTCTGGGGAGAAGAAGGCTTTGTAGGCAAGCAGAAGGCTTCAACCACACACTATCAGGATAGACACTTGCACAGCAAGAGAGCAAAGGAGATTTGCATTGAATTTGCTTTTGCTAATTTAGGTGTCTAGATGTACATTTGGAAAGAATTTTCTCTCGTTTAAATAGAAATGCAATACATTCCCGCCATATTGGGCAAGATTGACTAGGTGATTTGTGTCTGCTGCCCACCTGCTAACTCTTGGTGGGTTCTGCAGCTCTCCCTTCTTACGGTTCCTTCTCTCCAATCTGGACTTTTGCTGGGCAGCCCTTCAAAAAGAGGACTCCTTCCAACAGAAGACAGTCAAGTAAGATACACAGCCACCCTACATCCTACACTCCTTCCTTGCAGCAACTACCCACCAGGCCTATAAGGGGCCTCTGAAAGATGAGGGAATGCAAGATAAGGGTTGCTAAGAACAGAGATGTGCAGGGAAAGGTAGTGGAATGATGGGGGTATCATTTTAAAGACATAGTGATTTTACCCCAACCTTTATTTGATGCTTTGCTAAAGGATTATCTATTGGTTTTTTTGAGATGTTGATTCCATTCTCCCCCTTTAATTACCCGGTATATGTTTTTGTGAGCTGTCCTGAGCTATTTTATAAATCATATTTTGGAACAATAGACTGGAGAATAAAACAAGGCTATCAGTTGTAAGTATGCTTACTTGAAAGTTGACTTCAGAAAAACTTTATGTTTGGGATATGTTTTGTATAGGGATGTTAATATTAAATATACCATTATTTATTTTCTTTTTTAAACATCTAACGTGTAGAAAACATCACCCCATCTGAAACATGCTTTGCCCTTTCTATGCAGCTGCCCCCCCGCCCCGAGTTGCACCACCATAGTTCTATGTCCCCGTTTTATCTTTGCTGTTCTTTTAAAGACTTCTGGAATCTGAAAGCCCCTCATGTCTCCCTTATTGGCACAACATGCTGTTTGAGGACCTACTGGGCATTTCCAAACAGTCATACGTGTTTGTACCCTTTCAGCCCAGACCTCAGAATCTGCAAGATAGGAAAACAGAGGGTACCAAGCTCTCCAAGGTTCTGGTATTTTTAGGAATATTTAGAGAACACACACCAACAATAACTTCTAATTTTAATGTGCCCAACTTTGTGGCTTCGGAAAGCACGCCTTGACGGCGTAGCTCAAGAAACCACAATTCATTTGGAAAACAATAAACAAAGATTTCAAAAATGTCAGTGGTGTGGCTATGTGGCACGGCTGTGGGTGTCTATAAAAGACCTTCTCATGCTTACATGTGTGTTTGTAGGAAAGTGGGTTCTTTGCTTATTTCTTCAAGGGCTATGATGAGCAGGGAGCTAGCCAGAATTACAGAAAATAATAACAGACCCAGTTTGATGGCATGATACACTTTTAGAACTTCCCCAAAGGTCAGCTATTGTTATATTATAACTTGCAAAAGAATCAGAGGCTGGTAATTTTTCAAAATAATATGCAATGGTGCAATAGAGATTTAATCAGAACAATAAAAAGCAGCATTGCTGACTACTGTGCTTATTGATATTATGCCACACCACTTAGGATACATTTTGTCAACATTTATTTTTACAATTTATATAAGAATGTAGATGCTGCCCTTCTGATGTCACCATGTCACCTTAAGGCAACCAACAATGATTAAAACCAACTATAAAATGCACATACACAAAATCCCCCCAAATAGATATAAAACAGAGTAAAGGACACCGCATAAAACATAGGTCTTGGGAAAAGGTTATCTGTCTGATAAAACAAATGCATCCTTAAATAAGAATGTTTTTTGCCATGGGTCTGAAGGCTAGGGGGGAAGGTGAGCTGAGCTTTCAGAATTCTGCAATTAAAGTGTGGCCACAGAGAAAGTCCATTTTCTAGTCTCCATCACTTGAGCCTCAACTGTAGTCAGGACAAAGAAAAGCCCACACTTCCAGATCTTAGGCTGTAGGCAGGTTGGAACGTGAAGAGGCGTTCTTAAGCCATCTAGGACGTTAAAGTGAGGAAAAGTTTCATGGTCTTAAAACTGGTTTATGTTGAATGGCTGGTAAGAAATCTTATAGATAGATGATAGATACAGATGATAGATATAGATAGATAGATAGACAGACAGATAGATAGATAGATAGATAGATAGATAGATAGATAGATAGATAGATATAGATATGGATTTTCTATTGTGTACAACTTGTGTACAGCTTGACCTTGTGCAAATAGTCTCAACATTGCCCCCCACCCTCACCAGGTTCCGTAATTTATGTCAAAGTGGAGCCAGCATAAAATATTGCCAAGGTAAAAATATGTCTCTGCTGTCACTCCAACAAAAGGGGGGGGAGAGAAAAGATATATCCCCCCAAAAGACTTCAAGTCACTTCTTCTGACACTGATTGATGCCGATATTTCTGACCAGTTTTCTGTTGCACAGATTTTAAGCAATATTTTCCTCTGATCTCCAGTGCTGTAGTTATAAATACTTGATAACATTTTCATAAAAGGGTCTTTTTTACAATATGCTTAATGAGAGGTTCAGCTTCAGAGAGATGTGTGAAAACCCTAACCTAATGCTGTGAATTCACTAAATAGCACACAGACTGAGAAACCTCAAGGAAAAAACAGAGAGAAAGATATATATTTTATTTAATTGTTATACCTGTTTATTTCACACACACTCTTCCCCCCTCCAAATGTAGCAATCATTCATGTAACACCTAGATGGGAAATGTGTGATATCTTAGCAATCACTTTTTAAATGCTCTGAACGGTATTAGGAGAGATGATGTGTCCATTTGAAAACCATTAATCACCTCTTTAACTTCCTACAAAGTAGGGGGTAAAAGTTAATTTACCCTTGGGAAAGGAAGACAGTGGAGTAGGGGAGGGGGGAAGGAAAAGAGGGGAAAGAAGAAAAAGAAAGGAGATATGCATTGTTGCAAGTGACAACTGCTTTGAGACATAAATAGATCCACACAAATAACCTAAAGGAGGGATATGTCACTTTCGCCATATGATGCTTAAGTTTATCAATATCTGCCAAGGCTTCAAACCATATCTGCACTATATATTTAAAGCAATATCATGCCACTTTAAATAGTCTAACCTGATTCATAAACACCCACCCACCCCACTCACACATGAAAACAAAGTTCACCACAGCCAATCACAAACAAACAACCACACCCTAGGCCAACCCCAACCTCTCTCACCACCAAAGGAACACAAGCGAATAGTAAAGAGAACCCACACTAGTGACGCTGACACAAAACCCCACACATACATTAAGTAAAATAGAAACATCGCCACCCAACTCCACCCCCACTCACCATGGCCCCCTCCACCTCTCCCCCCTTTTCTTCCTAATATAACACTGATGTCTCAACAAATGAAACTGATCTGTAGAAAATGTAACTTGGGGGAAAAGAAGACATTACACATACTTTTGTAAACCAAGAAATCTTTAATTAAAAATATGTTTTAAAAATAAAATAAATAGTCCTGGGTTCCCTCCACCCAAAAGATCCTGGGAACTGTAGTTTGTTAAGAGTGCTGGGAGTTGTTAGCAGACCACATTCCTCTCACAGAACTACAGTGCCCAGTTTCCCAATCGGCCTAGTTTTTTTTTGTTTTTGTTTTTTGTAAAGTTGTTTTAAAAATTCATATTTCCACAATAGAAATATATTATGTTTCTTTGGACCTCAATTCCATTAACTCATTTGTATCTATTGATTGGTCGGGGAGTACACTTGGTAGGTTTGGACTTTCACACCTCCCCACAAATCTTTGTTGTGTTCTGGTTCTGTGATAATCTAGCATTTTTTTTAAAAAAAAATCACTTACAAATTTGAACTGAAATCAATATTTAAATATAGATAGGAAAGCATTTTCTCTCAAGATACACATTTCTAAGTGTATTTTTTCTCAACTTTAGGAGAAGGACTGAATTCAGTGGGTAGCTGAATTCCGGTATGCAAATTAGTCTAAGTGACACAGATCAAGTCAGCTCATTTTGGGATTCACAAAGCATCTCCCTAGCCTGATCTGGCTACCTTCAAGGTATGGCCAACTCTTGCTCACTCTATTAGTAGAACAAAAACTGGAAATGATGTTGACTTGATGATTTTCACCTTTCATATATCAGCCGGAGCAAAGACAGTATTAAGATTAGCATTTATTTTATTTTTTGCAATAAGGGATTCCTTCAAATTGCATTTATATGGAATAAATGCATACACAAGACACAGCATGTTTTCTCCTTGCAATAAATAAAGATCCCATATGTGAACGGAAACCAGGCAGGCACAAGCGAACAAAATGTATAACACAAGAACAGAATTGCATTGCATTTAGAGGTAGCCATATATTTATGAAGTTAGTTATTAAAGAAGGACCTCTCCAAGCCCACTTTACACCCACCCCTTTTGTTTCTTCCAAGACACGTTTATTAAACCGGGCATAATATGTCTCTAAATCCAGTGCTATTTTTGTGGTACAAGAATTACTACAGTGACTTGCACATGGAAATTATCCTGCACATCTGTATTCTGATTATGATATTTAGTGCAAGGGTCATGAATAATAAAATTGCTAAATATGCTTATTGCCATCTATAAATAAAGGTTATCATACTTGAGAAGGTTTTGTTTCTGGAGTGTCAGAACAAGCACGGCTAGTTGCAAGACAATAGGGCTTTAATTTTACTAGGAAAATAAATACTTACATTTATAAATATTCAAATGCTTTCCAAAGTGCAGTAAAACCAAATTAATACTTAGAAAATGAGTGCAACAGCAGAACATGAGAAGTTCGCACGGTGCGTTGGCAAAGTTCACAGTTCTGGGAGGGAAAACAAGCTCCTGTAATCTTAGTGTTGTGCCAAATAATAGGATGCAGGAAGAGCCCACAGCGACTCCTTCTGAAAAGGGCTGTCTGGAATGTCTTTTGCTGCCAGGGCCCGAAGGCTCCCTCCCCAAATCTCAAGCCTTCGGATCTCTTGGCCATTGATCTGACTCTGCTTTCCTCCCTCGCTTCTCACCCCAGCTCAGTTTGGGAGGCTTGCTGTCTGGTTGAAGATTGGGAGAGGTGTGCTGCAGGAGGGAGGGCAGATAAGGTACTGGCATGCCCTTGTTGTGCCCAGGTTGGATTACTGCAACACACTCTTCCGTAGGCTGGAACTGCCTTTGAAATGCATTTGTTCATTGGTTCAGAACATAGCAGCCAGATTGTCGTGAGTGACGCATTTAGATCGTATAATTGCAATGTTGATTCAGCAACCCTGGCTGGATCTGTATCAAAAAAAGGTTTCAGGAAAACGCGTTGTAATGGAAAATCATGTTGCCGAAAGATGGAACTCCACTGTGCCATCTGGTGTCACAGTGTTATAATGCATTTAAAACACTTTTTAAAAAGACTAATGTAGCTGAGTCTCCTGACTGCCATTTTGCTGCTGAACTCCATTAAATGTGCTGGTCTTACTTTGATCAGTCCTAAATGGTTTGGGACCAGGATCCCTCAAGACTACCCACTTCTGTATGAGCCTGCCAGGGTGCTCTGCTGAACCACTGAAGCCCTGGGAACACAAGAGATAGCTTTTCCCCACTGTGCAACACCTCCTGGAATGAGGAATTCCAGCCCCAATGAGATTCGTATGTACACATCTCTGCTTGCCTTTTGGCAAGGAGGTAAAACTTAGGACATTTTAAGGAAGGAGGAGGAGGAGGAGGAGGAGGAGAGATGATCTGTGCAGACTCTGAATGTCACTGATTCGCTGTAGAACCTGAGGCCAGCAATGGCTACTAACCCTGATGGTTATGTTCAATTTCCACTGTCAGAGTCAGTATGCTTCTGAATACCAGTTTCTGGGAATTTCAGAACTTGCACTCAGGACCTGCCTTTAGGCTTCCCACAGTCCTCCAGTTTCCCACTGTGAGAACAGGATGCTGAACTAGATGGACCATTAGCCTAACCCAGCAGACATTTCTTATGCTCTGGAGAGAGCTGCTGTCTGTCAATGAACTAATGACTTGCATAAGAACATAATAAGAGCCTTCTGGGTCAGGCAAATGGTCAAGTTGATGCATGTGGGAAACAAGAAAGTAGGATTTGAGCACAACAGCATTCTCACTTCCTGCAATTTCTTGGTATTCAGAAGCACTGCTGACTTCAACTGTAGAGGGAAAGCATCACTAGTAGCCATTGAAAACCCTCTCCATGAATTTGTTATTTAAAGCCACCCAAGTTGGTGGCCATTGCTGCCTCCTGTGGGAGTGAGTTCCATAGTTTAACTATGTTCTGCGTAAATAAGTGTCCCGAACCTTCCAGCCTTCCATTATTGGATGCCTACAAGTGGTATAAGGCAGATGTCCTATGTTCCAGATCTGATCCCAGAACATTTCAGGGAGGCCTGTGCCATCTCAGTTTTGTAGGTGTGAAAGGTGTATCCCGGTGAAAAGATGCCCGGCTTATTGCCAGCCCAAAGCAAAACAAGGCCAACAGCTGAGTCTCCAGAGCCACTCACACAGCTACTGGTGGAGCTCAGCAGGAAAAGCCATATGTCAGGGCTGTAATGATAATGTGCTCACTTAGCATCTGGGACTTTTGGGTATTTAGCTGAGCACCATGTGTGGATGGTGCCAGCAGAGCAGAAGAATCCCCAGGAAAAAAAGGAAACCAATTCCATCTGATGCTCAAATTTATTGCACATCAGTTTGAAACGTATTTAGGGCCATCGCTGACAGCTCATGTCATTTTGTCCCATCAAATTATTTAAAACAAATACTGAGGAATAGATTATTCAATGAAATGTGATGGTCAGCAACTCACTCCTATAGATTATCTGTGCCAGAAGGACTGGGGTCCATCAATAAAATAAAGCACTTCGGCACATAGTTAAAGTATGGAATTGGCTCCCACAGGAGGCAGTGATGGCTACGAACTTGGATGGCTTCAAAAGAGGATTGGACAAATTCATGGAGAAGGTTATCAGCAGCTACTAGCCATGATGGCTTTGTTCCATTTGCATTATGCCTCTGAATACCATGGGAAGAGCCCTGCTAGATCAGGCGAGTGGCCCATCTAGTCTAGCATCCTGTCCTCGCAGTGACCGAGTAGATGCCTATGGAAAGCCTGGAAGCAGGATTCAGGCACAAGAGCCCTCTTCACTCCCGTGGTTTCCAACAACCGGCATTCTGAAGCATTCCTGCCTCAGACCATATCCAATGGATGGGCAAATGGGACCTTCCCATTAGTAAGGGGGTGCCCTTTGCTCCTTAGCTGCCCAACAGACTGTTAGAAAACTGGTGGATGGCGCACAAGATGAAATGGGCAGAGACATGAGCGCTAAGGGCAGCACCTGATTTAACATACAGGTTGGAAACGATCAGCATCGTCTATGGCTGCAGGTGTCTAGTAATATTTATTTGTATACACATCAGTGAATTTCTAAGTACTCCATCTGTTGAGATGATCAATAGCTCAACTGACAATAAAAGATGGGCACACGCATAAGCTGTAGGGTGGCTGTACGTTTTCTCAATGGGCTGACTAGATGGAAGTCAGAAGCAGTGCTATGATCCTAAGCTTTCTGTAATGCCTGGGATTTCACTGGCTTTGGGGAGGGGAGGAGATAAATAGGCAGGCACAGGTTGAAATCCTAACCACCTCTTTTGGAGCAATGCACCCCTTGGAGGTGTACAATGGGTGTTGAGAAGCTTGTTCCCTGTAATTAAGAGCTTCAGACAGAGGAGGAACAAATGACAACAGATCCTAATTTAGTCAAGAAAATGAGCCATATCACTTATTATTAACTATTAAAGTAACTTAAACCCTTTGGAAAATAGATCTGACACTGTGATGCTTTGAAGGTTTTATACGCTTTGTAATCCATAGATTATTGAAGTTAATTGATCTGCTGAGATCACGCTATCAGGAAAGGGTCGGGGAAGAAAAGCATGTATATGGAAAATTACGAAAGAAAGATGATTTTTCAATTGGATCCCTGTTTTTGCTGTATCTACTCAAAGGGAGAGGCTGAAAAAGGAAAGTGTTACATGTGATTCAACCACACAGAACACAGAGAAGGTTCCACCCATAAGGAAATCTACCCAAACCCTTTTAATTTAGACTTGGGTGCATTCTGTGGGGGCATAAAATAATTTTCTCTGTCCTTTTGTTCTCCACCTATAATTTTGGCTCCGTTTTGCTTTAGAAATCTTTTTACACATGAGAAAAATGAAAGCAATAACAATCTGTTGATTTCTATCACTCCGAAATAATTTTTCCGTACTAACTTCAAAGTGATTTTAATTGAATTTAATCCTCTTGACTTTCATTTACTTATAAATGAGTTTCAGTTGTAATTTTCGAATGAAGCTGACTTTGGCAGTTCAAGTCTTAGTGTTTTGATTAGAGATTATGAAATATTGTTTTCTGAACAAAATAATAACAATAAAAATATCTACCCAATTTGAATTTGCATTATGTCCTTCTACTGCTTTACTGGTAGAGGGCGGGCAGGATGATGTAGATAAGAGTGGTACTTTAGCTTTTAGAAAGAACACTAAGTTATAATTAATTTATTAATTTGTGTGCATGATTCCAAAAAATCTGCAGTTTGAAACATAGGGGAAAGCACATTCACCAGAGAAGACTTTTTTTACTGGATAACGTTTTTTAAAAAAATAGAATGCAATATATGAGAAGGTCTAGACAGGTGAGAAAAAGGGGCCCAACTCTTGCTCAGTATTCCCTTCTGATAATTGCTAAGCAAGTTTTACAAGCAAGGATGTTTGCACAATCCATTTAACCTGACTTTCCATCTAGATTTCAGAATC